>NC_082711.1:36101378-36206378 GCF_030144855.1 Hypanus sabinus | reverse complement strand
TTTGGGAACTAGGCAGAAGGCTGAGGGACAGGACCTCAAGGGTGGCGTTCTCAGGATTGTTGCCAGTGCTACGTGATAGTGATGGTAAGAACTGGAGGAGATGGCAGTTGAATGTGTGGCTGAGGGGTTGGTGCAGGGGGTAGGGTTTTAGATTTTTGGACCATTGGGATCTCTTCTGGGGAAGGTGGGACCTGTACAGATTGGATGGGTTGCACCTGAACTCGAGGGGGAGCAATATCCTTGCAGGTAGGTTTGCTAGCATGGTTCGGGAGGGTTTAAACTAACTTGCGAGGGGGATAGGACCCGGAGAGATAGAGCAGTGCAAGAAGTGCATGGAGTAAAGCCAAATCTAGCATATAGAGAGGCTTTGAGGAAAGAGAAGCGGTATAAAGGGTGTAAAGGTAGTAAGGTAGAAGGGCTAAAGTGCATGTACGTCAAAACAAGAAGCATCAGGAACAAAGGTGATGAACTGATAGCTTGGATACATACATAGAATTATGATGTAGTGGCCATTACAGAGACTTGGCTGGCACCAGGGCAAGAATGGATTCTCAATATTCCTGGATTTCAGTGCTTTAAAAGGGATAGAGAGGGGGGAAAAGCAGAAGAGGGGTGGCATTACTGGTCAGGAACAATATTGCAGCAGCAGAAAGGGTGGGTAATGTAGCAGGATCCTCTTTTGAATCAGAATGGGTGGAAGTCAGGAACAGGAAGGGAGCAGTTACTCTACTGGGGGTATTCTATAGGCCCCCTGGTAGCAGCAGAAATACCAAGGAGCAGATTGAGAGGCATATTTTGGAAAGGTGCAAAAATAACAGGGTTGTTATCATGGGTGACTTTAACTTCCCTAATATTGATTGGCACCTGATTAGTTCCAATGGTTTAAATGGGGCAGAGTTTTTTAAGTGTGTTCAGGACAGATTCCTGTCACAGTATGTTGACAGGCCGACTCGGGGGAATGCCATACTAGATCTATTATTAGGTAATGAACCGGGTCAGGTCACAGATCTCTCAGTGAGTGAGCATCTAGGGGACAGTGATCACCACTCCCTGGCCTTTAGCATTATCATGGAAAAGGATAGAATCAGAGATGACAGAAAATTTTTAACTGGGGAAAGGCAAATTATCAGTCTATAAGGCTAGAACTTGCGGGTGTGAATTGGGGTGGTTTTTGTAGGGAAATGTACTATGGACATGTGGTCGATGTTTAGGGATCTCTTGCAAGATGTTAGGGATAAATTTGTCCTGGTGAGGAAGATAAAGAATGGTAGGGTGAAGGAACCATGGGTGTCACATGAGGTGGAAAATCTAGTCAGGTGGAAGAAGGCAGCACACATGAGGTTTAGGAAGCAAGGATCAGATGGGTCAATTGATGAATATAGGGTAGCAAGAAAGGAGCTTAAGAAGGGGCTGAGAAGAGCAAGAAGGGGCATGGGAAGGTGGCGAGTAGGGTAAAGGAAAACCCCAAGGCATTCTTCAACTATGTGAAGAACAAAAGGGTGACAGGAGTGAAGGTAGGACTGATTAGAGATAAAAGTGGGAAGATGTGCCTGGAGGCTGTGGAAGTGAGTGAAGTCCTCAATTAATATTTGTCTTCAGTATTCACCAATGAGAGGGAACTTGATGATGGTGAGGACAATATGAGTGAGGTTGATGTTCTGGAGCATGTTGATATTAAGGAAGAGGAGGTGTTGGAGTTAATAAAATACATTAGGACTGATCAATTCCATTGGCCTGATGGAATATTCCCCAGGCTGCTCCAAGAGGCAAGGGAAGAGATTTCTGAGCCTCTGGCTAGGACCTTTATGTCCTCGTTGTCCACGGGAATGGTACCGGAGGATTGGAAGGAGGTGACTATTGTCCCCTTGTACAAAAAAGGGAATAGAGATAGTTTGGGTAATTATAGACCAGTGAGCCTTATGTCTGTGGTGGGAAAGCTGTTGGAAAAGATTCTTAGAGATAGGATCTATGGGCATTTAGAAAATCATGGTCCGATCAGGGACAGTCAGCATGGCTTTGTAAAGGGCAGATCGTGTCTAACAAGCCTGATAGAGTTCTTTGAGGAGGTGACCAGACATATGAATGAGGGTAGTGCAGTGGATGTGATCTACATGGATTTTAGTAAGGCATTTGACAAGGTACCACACGGTAGGCTTATTCAGAAAGTCAGAAGGCATGGGATCCAGAGAAGTTTGGCTGGGTGGATTCAGAATTGGCTTGCCTGCAGAAAGCAGAGGGTCGTGGTGGAGGGAGTACATTTGGATTGGAGGGTTGTGACTAGTGGTGTCCCACAAGGATTGGTTCTGGGACCTCTACTTTTTGTGATTTTTATTAACAACCTGGATGTAGGGTAGAAGGGTGGGTTGGCAAGTTTGCAGACGACACAAAGGTTGGTGGTGTTGTGGATAGTGTAAAGAATTGTCGAAAATTGCAGAGAGACATTGATAGGATGCAGAAGTGGGCTGAGAAGTGGCAGATGGAGTTCAACCCAGAGAAGTGTGAGGTGGTACACTTTGGAAGGACAAACTCCAAGGCAGAGTACAAAGTGAATGGCAGAATACTTGGTAGTGTGGAGGAGCAGAGGGATCTGAGGTTTCACGTCCACAGATCTCTGAAATTTGCCTCACAGGTAGATAGGGTAGTTAAGAAAGCTTATGGGGTGTTAGCTTTCATAAGTCAAGGGATAGAGTTTAAGAGTCAGGAGCTAATGATGCTATAACACCTTGGTTAGGCCACACATGGAGTACTGTGTCCAGTTCTGGTCACCTCACTATAGGAAGGATGTGGAAACATTGGAAAGGGTACAGAGGAGACTTACCAGGATGCTGCCTGGTTTAGAGAGTATGCATTATGATCAGAGATTAAGGGATCTACTCTTTGGAGAGAATGAGGATGAGTGATAGAGGTATACAAGACATTAAGAGGAATAGATAGAGTGGACAACCAGTGCCTCTTCCCCAGGGCACCACTGCTTATACAAGAGGACATGGCTTTAAGGTAAGGGTGGAAAGTTCAAGGGGGATATTAGAGGAATATTTTTTATTCAGTGAGTGTTTGGTGTGTGGAATGCACTGCCTGAGTCAGTGGTGGAGGTAGATACATTGGTATCTACTAGACAGAGTACTGTACTCTGAAGAGACTACTAGACAGGTATATGGAGGAATTTAAGGTCCGGGGTTGTAAGGGGAGGCAGGGTTTGAGGGTCTGCACAAAATTGTGGACTGAAGGGCCTGTGCTGTGCTGTACTATTCTATGTTCTATTTAAATCAGAGCAAATGCAAGCTAAGCTTGGTATTCAAGAAAATGAACCAAAAAGAGATAGAGTCATAGAGTCAAAGAGAACTACTGTACAGAAGCAGGCTCTTTGCCCATATCATCTGTGCTGAACTATTATTCTGCCAAGATATTTTTAATTTTTCTATCAATGCTATTAATGGAAGCATGGATGCCTAAAGGGCAACCCAACCATTTATTTACTTTTGGGACTGCTTCCAGCATAAGCTGACAGAACACTGAGGGAATATACTGGACCCACTGGAAAACATTTGTGTGAAAATAAAGCAGAAGGTATTTCATCTGCAAGCCCACGAATGTGGTAAAAATGGTAGAAAGTCAAGACCAAAAGCTCTTTATCTGAATGGCACAGCAGCCAAAACAAGATCATTCAACCGGCCATAAATAAATGTGATCTGACAGCCATTGTAGAGATGTGTTTATGAAGTGATCAGGTCCATGAAGTGATATATTCCAGCAGATGATATTTCAGAAGAATATACAGAAAGGAAAACGAGGTGGTAATAAAGTATGAGATCAGTCCAACAATGAGAAGTTATTTTGGCTCAGAATAAAGAATATAAACCTGTACAGTATAAGAACAGGCCCTTTGTGATGCCAATCCAACCTAACTGTATCTGAAATACATGGTCTATATTCTTCCATTTCCTGAAGCTGTAGATATAGAACTAGAATGGATTGAGATAAGGAAATCATAGCTGGGAGTAGTTTATAGTCTTTCTAACTATAGCCACACTATACAACAAAGATTCAAAGATTCTAAGTACATTTATTATCAAAGTATGTGTAAAAACGCAACTCATCCTCCTGCAGGCAGCCACAAAATGAAGACACACCAAGGAACCTGGCCAAGAATACATCAAACACCCAAAGTGCAAAACAAGGAACAAATTGCACAAACAGTAAAAAGCGAATGGAAAACATATAGAACATCAGCATCAAACCAGGAGTCCAGGGGAATTCAGTTTAGTTTAGTTCAGCACCATGCTGCTAGCGCACTGCAGCCCGCAGAGCCATTCTTTGGCGAAGCGCCCTAGTCGCATCGATCGTCCCGATTAACCTGCTCAAAAACAGCAAAAAGAAAGAACAGAGTAACCAAGATCTAGAAGCGCACGCAACAGAGCAGAAATCAAATCAAAGATTACGGGGAGTGGCGAGAATCATTTTGCTGTCATCGTGAGCAGCTTTGATCTCGTACGCTGTAGACTGAGTAACTCAAAACAGCAAATGGAGTCTGGGGATAAGTCTGTGGGAAATATTCAGGACCATATAAGTGCTCTACTTTCTAAAACACGCATAGCACAGGTCTGGGTTGTCAGTCCAACAAGCAAAGCCAGGACCCTGTCAGTGGCTAGGGTGTGATCCTTGTTGGGATCACCCTACTCCTGCTTCTCCAAGCCATCATTACTCTTCCAGGACGACCTTTCAGCAATTTTAGGAATCTACTGGAGGCCAGGTTCTAGGCTGAATGCTAATTTGAAAACTACTGCTTCTAATGACATTGCCTGCAGGGAAACAGAGCTTGTGTGGGAAGCCTCTAAACTTGTAAGGCAGATGGCTAAGCTTCTGCTGTAACATGCAGATATTGGGCGGTACTTGTTGGTTCTGCCATAGGGGTCGAAATACTATACACCAGTCACTTTGTCATTTTGAGCACATGAGTGAGTTAATAGTGGTATTTCCCACTTCCTAGCAGAATTAGTTTCGCTACCACAAAATTCCAGTGACCTATCTTCCAACCTGAACTCGGATGGAGATTTTATCTTCTCTTGGTGACCGCTTGGATTTTCATCAGATGCTCACATTTTCTCACAAACACCAAAGACTTGCTGGTAGATTTATTAGCTGCTGTAAGTTACTGTTGTAAATGGATGGCAGGAGAATCAATCAGAGAGTTGATGAGATGTTGAGGCAGAATATTTAACAGGAAAATACTGTAGATAGTGGAATGAAACTCTTAGAGCTGGAAAAGGTCTCAGTCTGCTGAATGGCCCCCTGTTTCATGGGGAAAATATGAGAATATGAAACTGTGCAAATTCTATGCAATGTAGGTGTTAGACTGTTTTGTACCCCTTGACACTGTACACTTCGTTGACACTTTATTAGGTATGTATATTTGTGGTCTTCTGCTGCTGTAGCAGATTGGAGGCTACCCAGATGGAAGCTGAGGAATTGCTCCTCCAACCTGACAGTGACCTCATCATGGCAATAGTACAGGTCACAGATCAAAATATCAGAAAGGGAGTGAGGAGGGTAATTAAAATGGTTGGCCACCAGGAATTTGTTTCTGTTGGAAGGTGCTCGACAAATCAACACCCACATCTACATCAGGTCTCGCTGATGTAGAGAAGGCTGCACCCAAGGGCACCAGATACAGTAGATGATCATGACAGACATGTCGTGAAGTGTTGCCTCATCTGGAGGGACTGTTTGGGATAGTCAATATTTTGACCTGAGATCCTGCATCAGGGATCAGCCCAGATCACCGACTGACCCTCTGCCCCTACAGATGTTGTTGGTTTTCCTCCTGGATTATGTTTTCACACCAGCATCTGCAGACTTTCTCTTAAATGTGAGTGAACACAAAAGTTAGCAAGTTAATTTGTAGCCTAAGGGCATGTTTCTGTTCTATATGTTCTACATAATTCAATAGAACCATACTGCATGAAAACAGGTTCTTTGAGCCATTACATTTGCATTAACAATCGAGGATCCATTTACACTAATCTTGGTAAATTGGTAAATTGATTTATTGCTGCTACATGTAGAGCGAAAAGCTATGTTTTGCATACCACCCATACAGGTAATTTCATTACATCAATACATTGAGGCCATATAGGTGAAAACAATAAAACAATAAAAAAACAAATTGTTACAGTTGCAGAGAAAATGCAATGCAGGCAGACAAGGCCTTAATGACGTAGATTGTGAGGTCAAGAGTCTACCGTATCATAATAGTGGACCATTCAATATTTTGATAACAGTAGGATCAAAGCTGTTATTGAGCCTGGTGGCTCTGGAAATATGTAGCTAAGTGGTCAACCTGTAAGGAATTAACATGGGAAAATTAAATGGGATTCATTGAAGAGCTGGCTATTCTTAGGAAGTGTGTGGTATACATGCTCGTCTTTCCATTAACACTGCTGAGATCAAGAGGAATGAAAGTTTCAAGTTCTTAGGAATGAGCATCACCAACAGTCAGTCCGGCTCTAATCATGTAGATGCCATGGCCTAGAGAGCTCACCAGTAACTCTATTTTCCCATGAAGCTGAAGGAATTTGACATGTCCCCTTTGACCATCACCAATTTTTATCAATGCATCAGAGAAAGCTTCTATCCAGATTTACAGTGGCCAAGTTAGCCACCAACTTGTATGGCTATGCAATGTAAGAGGAAGGCGGAGCGCTCAGACAGAGCACATGGTCACAGGGAGAGCACAACACAGACAATGCGTAAGGTCAAGATGGAACCCAGATCACTGGAGCGTGAGGCGATAGCTTCATTAACTGTGGGACAAGGCACAGTTGTTTAATACATCGGATTTCTTCAGTAAAATCTCAGTCCTGATGTAATTACTCAAGAGAACAAATGTCAGCTTTGGAACACTAAAAACAAACTGGAAGCAAGTGAAAAACTTTCCTTTTATTATGCATGAACATGCTGTCTTTATCCATCTATTCTTATAGAACATTTTATATGTTTGGGTGCAAAGCTTAAGGTCAATCACAATGTGATAAAAGACATTGGAAAAAACCTGTGTGTTGGTTAGTCTGAAATCTGTTAAGATTTGTTGCATTGTGCTGCATGTCATCTGTTGTTTAATAGTTCTTGTGGAATTTGTTGGGCCCCAACAACACAGCTCTGAAGGCATTATCTCAAAAGATAATTTCTTTCCGAATAGAAGGACACCTGCAGAATTTATATTTAATGACCTCAAGTCACTTTATTGGACCTCAGTGATCATTCCTTTCAGCCTCAGAGACTTTATTTTTCTTTGTCGCATTCTAAGGTTGTCATTCATCAACTGGAAGAACATTTATTTCAGTAAAAAAAGAAGTCAGTTTTAAACAAGGTGATCTTGGTGGTATTAGGAGGTAAGTGGTGAGGGGCATGTAGATAGGTTAGCAAGGTTGTCATGTGTATTCTGGGAAGTCAGCTTCAAGAAGTAAATAAGACCCTCTCAGGAGATACTTCCATGATACTGTGATATTCATTAGATTCCAATGCAATTTTAATCCTGAATCCCAAACAACAGTCTCAACTGGGCCAACTCAGATGTAAACACCAAGGCTGCGGAGTGCCTGAGTTAAGTGTCATTATACATTCTCCTCTTTCTTCCATCTGTAGCAATGAAACAAAGCAAGTACCAACTCAGAAGAACCTTGTGTCATTTTCTTTACGGAGTCTCTGGAATATCTGGAATACTGACATAACTGAACAACTTAGCAATGCTTCCCTGTATATTTTTCATGGGAATTAACTGACCCCTGATTTTACATCGGTTTTCACAAGATATCTCACTGAGTTGCACATTTCAGCAATCAAAGTAAAATTGCACTTCTGATCATCAGTTCGCTGATGCCAGCGTTTGAACATTCTTGCGCTAGTGCGGCCTCTTCTTGGTCCTTAAGACATCCTTTAAGCTTATTGTGCCAAAATGCTTTCTTCCACTTTCCTAGAAAAAGTAACAACTCAGTCTTTGTCGCTTCAGGACTTGTTCCTCAGCTGAATTGTTGGGAGAAGTCTGATCCTGGGAGATAAATTGATCGTGTCCGCCAGCCACTAATCAGTTGTTGCCAAACATCTCAGGCCAGTGGAACACCTCACTGATGCCAGTCATCTTATTAATGCCTGGATGAAGGTCTCACTGTAGAGTCCAGCTAAAACAAATCATACTAATCCACCTGGTTCACTGGACTCACTTGTAAAGAAAAGTAATGGGTCCTTTGGTCCAATTCCTCCATGCCAACTGTGATGCCTACTGACACCAACCCAATTACCATAAGACTATGAGATACAGGAGGATAATCACACCATTTGGCTCAGAGTTTGCTCCACCAGTCAATGAAGTGTGAATCTTTTAACCCCATTTTAACTCATTCTCCCATTTATCAATAACCTCTTTATATATCAAGGGCATATCAATCTCTACCTTAAATGAACTCAAAGAATTGGTCTTTGCATCACTTATTGGCAACCACAGACTCACCACCCTCTAGCTGAAGAATTTCTTCCTCACCTCAGGTTTGAAGGGATGTTCCGCTATTCTATGTGTGTGCCCTTGGATCTTAGGCTCTCCTAGAAATGGAAACATCCTTCCACATCCATTCTATCAGGCCTTTCAGTACTCACTAGATTTAAATGACATCCTTTCTCATCCGTCTAAACTCCATTGAGTTCAGGCCCAGTGATATCAAACACTCCTCATGTGTTAAGCTGTCAGCCTTAATCCTTGCAATCCAGTCAGTTCATGGGCAAGGAAGAACAGGCAACCTTGCCAGCAATGCTCATTCCCTATGAACAAATAAACAGGAGCAGCATTTCCCCTCTCCTTTTATTTGAGCTGGAAGAACATTGCACCTCTTGCCAGAGATTTTTTCCTCTGGACCAAAATGTCTAATGCAAGAGGCACAAATTTAAGATCTCCCAGTGGCCACACATTTTAATTCCACGTCCCATTCCCATTCTGCTATGTCTATCCTTGGCCTCCTCTATTGTCAAGATGAAGCCACACTCAGGTTGGAGGAACAACACCTTACATACCGGCTGGGTAGCCTCCAACCTGATGGCATGAACATTGACTTCTCTAACTTCCGTTAATGCCCCTCCTCCTCTTCTTACCTTATCCCTGATTTATTTATTTTCCCTTGTTTTTTTTCTCTCTCTGCCCATCACTCTTTGCCTGTTTTCCATCTCCCTCTGGTGTTCCCCCCCCCCCCCCGCATCCTTTCTTTCTCCCTAGGCCTCCCATCCCATGATCCTTTCCCTTCTCCAGCTCTGTATCCTTTTTGCCAATCAGCTTTCCAGCTCTTAGCTTCACCCCACCCCCTCCTGTCTTCTCCTATCATTTCAGATTTCCACCTCCCCCTCCCACTTTCAAATCTCTTACTATCTTTTCTTTCAGTTAGTCCTGACGAAGGGTCTCGGCCCGAAACGTCGACAGTGCTTCTCCCTATAGATGCTGCCTGGCCTGCTGTGTTCCACCAGCATTTTGTGTATGTTGCTTGAATTTCCAGCATCTGCAGATTTCCTCGTGTTTACAAATCTAAGGTGATTGGATAAATTATGGGGGGAGGTCAGTGGTACATGTTTTTACACAGAGAGTGGAAGGTCTGTGGAACACCTTGCCAGAGGTGGTGGTAGAGGCAGATACATTAAGAATATTTAAGAAACTCTTAAAAAGGGACATGGACAATAAAAAGAAGAGCTACAATATGTCGGAGGGAAGGGTTAGATTGATCACGAGTGGGTTAAAAGTTTGACCTAACATCATGGAGCAAAGGGCCTGTACTGAGCTGTAATATTCTACTGTATAATCTACTGTAGACTCTATATGATTCCCTCCATCTTAAAACCTTGCTTACATTATTTCTTTCTGCAGGGAAACCACCGTCAAAATCAAGATCAATTGTGTCTGAAGTGAGCTGAGTGGATTGTGATAGGGTTTTAGAAAACAAGACAGAAAGTAAATGGTATCTCATTTCTTCCTTCGTTCACTGATGAATTTCACTATCAGGATGATATGTAGGGTACGGAATCTGGGTTAGTGAGTCTAAATTATTTATTATTAATGAGGTGACAAGAATTTAGAAGGAAAGAAGATAATTAAAATGTTCCAGCAGTCTTTTAGGTTTATAGAGGATTTATGAGACTGGCCTTCAAATGACTATGGTTTAGATCAGTGTACAGGAAAGCTCAATTTCAGACAAGAATGGTAATGTCAGCATTACTGCGGGCAGTAATTTAATACATCTTTAGACGTAGACTGAAGGGAAAAAATAGCTTGATCAATGAATAATAGCTCCACAGCCTGTAATGCTGCCTCCAGAGATTGAAGTTAAAGGTGGAACATCAAGTGATTATAGAAAAAGATCATTTAGAATTAAGGTTATGCGAAGTACATAGGCACACTCATGAACCTACTGACTGTTCTTCCAATGTTACTGCAAAAATCTATGTTAAAATAAACAGGTCTGTGGGAACCAAATACATCAATACAAGCTGTATAATAATTGTTCCGTAGCAGGCCTTATAAATTGACTTCACTTTACTGTTAGTTAACATGTTAAGGAACTGCAGCTGCAACTCAATGACATTCGGCTCATACCAGGTGATAGACAGGAGCTGCAGGATGTAGTCACCCCTAAGTTGTAGGGTTCAGGTACCTGGGTGACTGTCAGGAGATGGAAATGAGAGAGCTAGCCAGTGCAGAGTAACCCTGTGGCTGTTCCCCTCAGTAAGATGTATAACGCTTTGGATTCTATTGGTGGGGGTGTGACCTACCAAGGGGAAGCTACTGTGGCACTGAGTCTGGAACTGTGGCTCAGAATGGAAAGAGGCAGAAGAGGACTGCAGTCGTGATAGAGGATCCCATCATTACAGGAGTAGACATGGCACCCTGTGGATGAAATAGAGGCACCCGGGAATATGTTGCCTCCCTGGTGCCGGGTTCAGGAATGTCTCAGGTCAGGTTCACGGTTTTCTAAAAGGGGCGGGTGAGCAGCCCGTAGTCTTAGTACATATTGGCACCAATACATAGGTAGGAAAAGGGAGAAGGTCCTAAACGGAGAATTTAGGGAGCTAGGTAGAATGCAGAAACACCCACCCTCCAGCGTAGTAATCTCTGGATTACTGTCTGTGCCACACAGCAGTGAGGGCAATAATGAATTAGCAGATGGATGCGTGGCCGAGGAATGGGTGCAGGGAGCAGGGTTTCAGAGTTCTGGTTCATTGGGATCTCTTCTGGGGAAGTTATGACCTGTACAAAAGGGACGGGTTACACCTGATCCCAAGAGGGACTAACGTCCTTGTGGGCAGGTTTGCTAGAACTGTGGGGAAGTTTTAAATAATGTGGCAGGGGATGGGAAACTGAGTGGTGGGGCTGAGGATGGAACAATTGGTATACAAGCCGAGGCAGAGTGTAGTGAGAAAGTCAAGAAGGACAGGTGGATGATAGGGCAAAATTGCAGTGAATGGGATGAGTTGCAGTGTAACATGGGACCAAAATCAAAAAGGATGGCAAATACAAGACTGAGGGTGTGATATTTGAATGAATGCAGTATATGGAATAAGGTAGATGAATTTGTAGAGCAGTTAGAGAGTGACAGGTATGATGTTGTGGGCGTCAGGGAGTCATGGCTGAAAGAAGATTATAGCCAAGAATACACATTATATCAAAAGTAACGACAGGTAAGCAGAGGGCGTGGCATGGCTCTTTTGGTAAAAAATGAAATCACATCCATAGAAGGATGTGACACAGGATCAGAAGATGTAGAATCATTGTGGGTAGAGTTAAGGAAAAGCATGGGTAAGATGGGATGTGTGTAAATGCCTCCAAACAATACCCAGGATGTGAGGTACTAAGTACAATGGGAGGTACAAAATGCATGTCAAAAGGGCAATGTTGCAATTGTCATGGGGAATTTCAATGTGCAGGTAGATTGGAAAAATCATATTGGCACTGATTTTGGATCCCAAGGGAGAGAATTTGTAGAATGCCTTAGAGATGTCTTTGTAGAGCAGCTTGAGGTTGAGCCCACTAAGGGATTAGCTATTCTGAATTTGTTGTTGTGTAATGAACCAGTTTTGCTTTGGGAGCTTAAGTAAAGGAACCCTGAAGAGACAGTGTTCATAATGTAATAAAATACAATTTGAGATGGATAAGCTAAAGTCAAATGTATCAATATGACAATAGAGTAAAGGGAATCTCAGAGGTATGAGAGAGGGAGAAAGTTGATTGTAATTGCAATGGCTGAAGTATCCGGGGGAAATTCAGAAGCCACAAGATATACATTATAAAGAAGAAGTTTTCTAAAGGTAGAATGATGGAACCATGGCTGACAAGGGAAGACAAACCCAAAGTAAAAGCAAAAGAGAGGGCACATAATAGAGCAAAAAGTAATAGCAAGTTCAATATCAGGAAACTTCCAAAAAGCAACAGAAGGCAACCTAAAAGCCATAAAGGAGGAAAAGATGAAATATGAAGGTAAGTTAGCTAATAGTATCAAAGTGGATATCAAAAAACCTTGAAAATGAGAGTTAGCAATGGGGTGCAAGGAAATGGTGAACAAACTGAACAAGTATTTTGCATCAGTCCTCACTGTAGAAGATGCTAGCAGCATATCAGAAGTTTGAGAGTGTTGGGGGTGGGGGTCAGAATGCGTGTAGTTGCTATTACTAGGGAGAAAGTGCTTGGGAACCAGGAATATCTGAAGCTATATAAGTCACCAGAACCAGATGGACTGCACCTTAGAGTTCTGAAAGAGGTAGCTCACGAGACTGTGGAGGTATTAGTAATGATCTCTCAAGAAACAAAAGATTGTAAGATGTTCCAGAGGACTGGAAAATTGCAAATGTCAAGAGGGGAGAGAGGCAGAAGAAAAGAAATTATAGGCCAGCTAGCCTGCCTCAGTGGTTGGGAAGTTGAAGGAGTCCTACTGTAGCCTCTCTACTTCCTCAAAACTACCTGCTCCTCCACCTATCTTCATATTGTTTGCAAACTTTGGAACAAAGTCATCAAGTCCATTATCTAAGCCATTGACATATATTGTAAAATGAATCGATCCGACATAGACCCCTGTGGAACACTACTAGTTGCTGCCAGTCAGCCAGCTAAGGCTCCCTTTATTCCAACTCTTTGCTTCCTGCCACTGCCTAATCCGTGCTGGCATCTTCCCTGTAATACAACGAGCTTGTAGCTTGTTAAGCAACTTCATATGTGACACATTGTCAAAGGCCTTCTGAAAATCCGAATACAAAACATCAAAAGATTTTCCTTTGTCTATCCTGCATGCTATTTCTTCAAAGAATTACAACAGATTTGTTAGACAAAATTTTTCTTTGAAGATAGTATGTCAGATAATATGATTTGATACCATAATTTGATAAGGTACCCCATGCAGGGCTTATTGAGAAAGTAAGGAGGCATGGGATCCAAGTGGACATTGTTTTGTGGATCCAGAACTGGCTTGTCCACAGAGGGTAAAGAGTGGTTGTAGATGGGTCATATTCTGCATGAAGATTGCTCAGCAGTGGAGTTTAGGGATTGCTTAGGGATCGCTCAGGGATCTGTTCTGGTACCCTAACTTTTCATGATTTTTATAAATGACCTGGATGAGGAAATAGAGGGATGGGTCAGTAAGTTTTCTGATGACACAAAGGTTGGAGGTGTTGTGGATAGTGTGGAGGGCTGTCAGCAGTTACAACGGGATATTGATAGGATGCAAAACTGGGCTGAGAAATGGCAGATGGAGGTCAACCCAAATAAGTGTGAAGTAGTTCATTTTGATAGGTCAAATATGATGGCAGAGTATAGTATTAATGGTAAGACACTTGGCAGTGTGGAGAATCAAAGGGATCTTGGGGTCCAAGTCATTGGACACTCAAAGCAGCTGCGCAGGTTGACTCTGTGGTTAAGAAGGTGTACGCTGTATCAACCTTCATCAGTCGTGAGATTGAGTCTAAGAGCCGAGAGGTAATGTTGCAGCTCTCTAGGACCCTGGTCAGGCCCCACTTGGAGTACTGGGCTCAGTTCTGGTCACCTCACTACAGGAAGGATGTGGAAGCCTTAGAAAGGGTGCAAATGAGATTTACAAGGATGTTGCCTGGATTAGAGAGTATGCCTTATGAGGATAGATTGAGTGAACTCGGCCTTTTCTCCTTGGAGCAACAGAGGATGAGAGGTGACCTGATAGAGGTGCATAAGATGATGAGAGGCATTGATTGTGTGGATAGTCAGAGGCTTTCTCCCAGGGCAGAAATGTTTGCCACAAGAGGACACAGGTTTAAGGTGCTGGGGAGTAGGTGCAGAGGAGATGTCAGGGGTAAGTTTTTACTCAGAGAGTGGTGAGTGTGTGGAATGGTCTGCCGGCAACGGTATTGAAGGGGGATATGATAGGGTCTTATAAGAGACTTTTGGATAGGTACATGAAGCTTTAAAAAATAGAGGGCTATGGGTAAGCCTAGTAATTTCTAAGATAGGGACACGTTCGGCACAACTTTGTGGGCCAAAGGCCCTGTATTGTGCTGTAGGTTTTCTATGTTTCTATGTTTTTAACTACAGCTTATTTTATCATGTGTCTCCAAGTACCCCAGAACCAAATCCTTAACAATCGACTCCAACACCTTCCCAATCACTTTGGTAAGACTAATTGGCCTATAATTTCCTTTGTTCTACCTCTCTTCCTTCTTGAAAAGTGGGGTGACATTTACAATTTTCCAGTCTTCCAGTTCCGATCATTTGGTGCGCTTAACGAGGACGTTGATAGATTCTTGATAAATCAGGGTGTGAGAGGTTACAGGAAGACGGGAGAAGGGAGGAGAATGGGTTTGAGAGGGAATTGGATCAGCCATAATCAAATGACGGAGCAGACTCAATGGGTCGATTGGCCTAATTCTGCTCCTATGCCTTATGGTTTTATTTCCTGGATATATGAACAAATGTAATTGTGTCATTAATATTACAGTTGCAAAATAGTTCAGATCAAAAAACTGAATATTGTGAAAAAAATGCAATACTCAGAAGATGCTTTAGCCCACGTATTTATCATTGGCAACTGAAGAAATTTTACCCCTGATACAAAAACAGAAACGCTGGAAGAATTTAGCCTGTTGAGTGACATCTGTGGTAAGAGCAACCAACCTATGATACACATCTGTGATGCTTTCTCAGAACAGGCCCCAGATGTATCCTCTGGAAGGGTTCTGATCCAGAACACTGACTGGTTTCTTATTCCAAAGATGGTACTTCACTGACCAAGTTCTTCTAGCATTGTTGTTAGTGTTTCAGATTCCAGCATCTGAAATTTTATTTGTTTTCCTTTTATCCCCAGCTCCTCATCTAACTGGTGTGCAACAGTAACCAAAGTTTGCAAAGCAGCTAAAATATAGTGACACACCCACATGGGATTTCAATGGAATGAAATCTTAAAAGATAGCGACGTTTAACCAAAAAGGGAGGCAATCGTACAGGAGGCATGAGATTATACAGAAGGGCTTAAATTTGTACAAGCATACAAAATTCTATACATTTATTTCTGTCCTCCTGTGCACTCTTCCATTTCTTTGTTTTTGCAAGATATCTCACTGAAGCTCACATTCTTCCATCACTGAACACTTGTGGCCGGTTTTTCAGCTGCAGTGATCTGAAGGACAGGAATTTTAACGACAGTGCATTGTACCTTACCTCTGAAATTTTTACTGTGCTCACAGCAAGCCCAGAGTATGAAATGACTCAGCTACTCAGTATAATACTATGAAAATTTATCACCATGACGCTTATTTTTTCCATTGATGCTGCTGAACCTGTTGAATATTTTCAGTATCTTCTGTTTTCTTCAAAATTCTAGCGATGCAATACTCTTGATACATGCTGTATTGTGTTTTTCAACAAACATTGGATTCTCTCTCTCCTGTCTCCATTAAACCATTCTGTAAAATCTACCGTTTCTTTACAGGTTAAGAACGAATTGATATAGCAACTCTATATGTGTCTCAGTATTACATGTTGGTAAATAGCTTCTCTGTGAAAACCCTGAGATATTTTTTATTACACTAATGTAATAATGTAACATTAATGTAATAATTAATGCAATATTACACTAATGAACTTGGAAAGCTCAGGCACCTGGAGAACAACTACAAATATGGAGTGAGGGAAATAAGAAATACAAAGAAAAATAGGAATTGTGGGATGTCAAGTTCTCAGAAGAGTGAAACTGGAAAATTGATAAATTGAATTTGTATTGCTGCAAGGACTAAGCTGTAGTGAATACTATCCATACAGATTATTTTGATACATCAATACATCAAGCTAATACAAGGAAAAGGCAATAGAGGAATGCAGAATAAAGCATTTTAGTTAAAGTGCAATTCACGCAGACAATAAGGTGCAAGGCCATGATGAGGTAGATTATAAAGTCAGGAGTCTATCTTAATGTACAAGAGATCCTTTCAGTACTCCTGTAACAGTGGGATGGAAACTCTCTGGGCCTGATGGTACACGGATTCAGGCTTTTGCACCTTCTGCCTGATGGAAAGGGGAGAGTAAGAGAGACATTTCCTCATGTTGGAGAGGACTTTGATTCTGTTGGCTGCTTTACCAATGCAGTAAGACATGTACACAAAAGCTGTGAAGGGAATTCTGGCTTGGTCATGAGGCTCTCTATCTCCTTCCAGCACTCTGACTTACCGTTTTTTGAGATTTGGCCCTCAACGACGGTGTCATCTGCAAAAGCGTAGATGGAGTTAGTGCAGGATGTGGCTGCGAGTCTATAGGGACTAAAGTAAGTGGCTGAGGCCGCAGCCTATTGAGCAGCAGAGCTGAGTATAATTGTGGTCTTGTGGAATTTTAAACCTTCAAGGTTACAGAGAGAAAAGGCCATGTATTTGAAATTTGATACTATTTAGTTCAGTGGACATAAGGGTGATAAAGTTTATTTTTATCTCCAATCATGAAATCAACCACTCATGTCTCTTCTGACCACCCAGTAACCACCTATTCTGATCCCATTTACCAGCCCCTGGAAAGGATCCCTCAGTGAGTGTCCTAACAGTTGCATTTCCAGTGCAGCAACATCGTAATCATTGTTACTGATTCAAAAGAGTTTCAAAATAAGGATTCCAAATTTATATCATCAACGGAATGTAATCCTCTATAGATTCACATATGTGATTCTTGGTTTTGTTCTTTGGGTTACTAATCTACTCATACACTTACTTTGTTTCCTTGCCCTGAAAAAGAATAACAGAAGTCAATGAGAAGATGAGATATTTCAGCTACTTCTGGATTTCAAAATAGGACATTTCAGGACTGTTTATTCCTCTGCCTTGATGCTGCCGAATCTGCTAAATTCCTTGAACATTTTGTATGGGCAACTCACAAATTTCCAGAGATAAATAAAGCATTAGGGAATATTTAAAATGTTCTATCTCCCTCAGTATTTCTCATATAAGAAACTTGTAAATCCTAATTTTATCTAATCACTGCTTATCACCCACTGTGCTTTTATTATTTTCAAACTTGATCATGTCTGGTGCCTGGGATTATGGTCTTAATTTCACTTTTAAAGAAAGTAAATCCTATAAGTACTATTAAGAAGTAGCCCCAAATTCAGCAGGAATGGAATTGATTCTGGTGCCTTAGCACTGGAATCACATCACCAACAATGGTCCTGCTCACGATTGCTTATCTGGATGCTAAAGAGTTGCAGGAATCTCGTCATGATTCTTTCAGTATCACCAATACTGAATGCCAATTTCATGAGTTGGGAAAGTGTCATAAAGTGGAGAAGGGGGCAGTGCTGCCCATTTATTAGACCATAATGATTCCTCTGACATTCTCCCAGTCCATGATCTTTGCATTCACTGAAGACATGGATAAGTTCCCAGGGCCTAACCAGGTATATCCTAGGAAGCAAATAAAAGAATTCCAGGACTTAGGCAAAGGTTTTTGTAACTTTGTTAACCACAGGTAAGATACTGAAATACTGGAGGATCACAGCTGTTCTTTATTTAAGAAGAACAGCAGGGATAATCCAGGGATCTATAAGCTTATGATCCTTACATTACAGAATGTAACTTGTGCCAACCAACTGGCAGGAATACGCAAGGGCATTTTCAACTTCCCACTGCTACAGTCAGAAGTTCCCACCTTCTTAAAAAAGGCAACAATTATACCAATGCCTAAGAAGAGTAGTGTGAGCTGCCTTAATGACAGTCATCCAATAACACTCACATCTACAATAATGAAATGCTTTCAGAGTGTGGTCATGGCTGAAATCGCCTCCTGCCTCAGCAGGTACCTGGACCCACTGCAATTTACCTAACGCCACAATAGGTCTATGGTAGACACTACCCTCAATCAGCCTTAGATCACCTGAACAATTCAGACATTTATGTCAGAATGCTGCTTGTTAATTACAGCTCACTATCATTCCCACAGTCCTGATCGATAAGCTACAGAACTTGGGCCTCTGCAAGTGGATCCTCAACTTCTTAAACAGAAGACCACAATCTGTGCGGATTGGTGATAATATTTCTTCCTTGCTGACGATCAACACTGGTGCACTTCAGGTGTGTGTACTTAGCCTACTGCTCCACTCCATTATTCTCATGACTGTGTGGCTAGGTATATATCAACTACCATTCATAAATTTGCTGATAATACAACCATTGTTGACAGAATCTCAGATGCAGATGAGAGGAGTGAGAGATCTCAACTGGCGGAGAGAAGGAGCAACTTCAAGTTTCTGGGTGTCGAGATCTCTGAGGATCTAACCTGGTCCTAACATATCGATTCAGCTATAAAGAAGGCAAGACAGAGGCTATGTTTCATTAGGAGTTTGAAGAAATTTGGTTTGTCGATTAAAACACTCAAAATCTTCTGCAAGAATAATATGGAGAGCATTCTGACAGGCAGCATCATGGTCTGGTATGGGTGGGGCGTTACTGCACAGGACTGAAAGAAGAAGCTCCATCTTGGGGTACTAGTCTCTGTAGTATCCAAAACATCTTCATGAAGTGGTGTCTCAGAAAGGTGGCGTCCATTACTAAGGATCCCCATTGCCCATGACATGCCCTCTTCTCATTGTTACCATCAGAAAGGAGGTATAGAAACCTAAAGGAACAAACTCAGCGATTCAGGAACAGCCATCTGATTACTAAATGGACATTGAACCCACGAACACCTCCTCACTTTTTAAATATTATTTCTTTTGCACACTATTTTTAGACTAACTAATATATATGTTTTTAAACTAACTAATATATATACTTACTGCAATTGATTTACTTTTTTTTCTTTCTATATTATCATGTACTGCATCATACTGCTGCTGCTAAGTTAGCAAATTTCATGGTACATGTCAGTGTTAATAAACCTGATTCTGATTCAGATTTATTAGTGTTGGGAAAATTATTGGAAAGGGTTCTGAGAGATAGGACTTCTTTGCAAGGAGTGTGCAGGGATAGCTAGAATAGGAAGGCTGGATATCTATTTTGAAAAATTCAAATTAATGTACTAGCATCTTATAGGGCTCAATAGCAAATACCAGCACATTATTTATCCTGGCTGAGGAATTTGGAACGCAGTGTCATGGTCTCAAAATGAAAATTATGTCATTTCGAACTAATAAGGGGAAAAATGATGGTGACATTTTGGAATGTCTCAAAGGGCTATTGAAGCTCATCACTGATTTTATTCCAAACAGATATTGGCAGAATTTTGGCTAATAGAGGAATCAAGGGATATGGGGATTGGGCAGGAAAATGGTCCCATGCTGGAAGGTCAACCAAGATCTTCTTGAAAGACAAAGCAAGTCCAAGAGGCTACATTGACTCTTCATGCTTCCATTTCTTTTCTTTTAATGTTTCGGCCAAAAGTCACTCATCAATAAATTATCATAAATTAATCACAAAATATATCTTGCTTTGCTTTAATGAGACTGAAAACTCATTTCTGCTTTGCAGAGCAAAACGCAAAGCACCTACTTCTGGGTCACTTTGCTTGACTCTGCATACACAATAAAGTACCTCAGAATATGAGATATTCTTGTGAATCAAGAGAATTTTGTGAGGCAAAATCATATTGGATGACATCTTAGCTACAAAATCCTGAAAGCCAATCCTGACAGACTCAAGGAAATTTTCTATGCCATTATTGTGAGACTATTGAAGGCACTTCTTCTATGAGAACGATGGCCAATTGACATCACTGTCTGCTCTCTAATAGTCCTTGCACCTTACTGCCTATCTGCAATTCATTTTTCTGTACTGTAATCATAACAGCAAATTCTGCAATCTGTTACTGCTTTTCTCTTGTGTTAAGGGAGCTAGGGCTTTACTCTCTGGAGAGAAGGAGGATGAGAGGAGACATGATAGAGGTATACAAGATATTAAGAGGAATAGACAGAGCGGACAGCTGGTGCCTCTTCCCCAGGGCACCACTGCTCAATACAAGAGGACATGGCTTTAAGTAAGGGGTGGAAAGTTTAAGGGGGATATTAGAGGAAGGTTTTTTTACTCAGAGTGTTTGGTGTGTGGAATGCACTGCCTGAATCAGTAGTGGAGGCAGATATACTAGTGAAGTTTAAGAGACTACTAGACAGGTATATAGAGGAATTTAAGGTGTGTTGGGGGGGGGGGGGTATATGGGAGACAGGGTTTAAGGGTCAACACAATATTATGGGCCAAAAGGCCTGTACTGTGCTGTATTGTTCTATGTTCTATATTAATTCAATGTACCTATGCATGAAATGACCTGTATACAATCTGTACTTTGGTACAAGTGACAATAATAAAGCAATTACCGTTTAGCGTCAAACACTCCTTTCAGAGAATTGCAGGGGAAACTCATTAAATTGCCAAAAATAGACAGTAACAGTGACCCAATAGGACAATAGGAGTTAGACCATCCAGCCCATTGAGTCTTCTCCATCATTTGCTCATGGCTGATGTATTTTCCCTCTTAATCCTATGTTTCGGCCTTCTCTCATACTAATTTGATGCCCATACTGATCAAGAATCAAGAGTGTCTCAGCTGTTACATTACCTATCAATGTAACCCATCATCATCTTCCCAATCAAGGTCCGAACTATATATTCTCCATGAGACACCAATCTTCTGTAAGGTTGGACACCAACACCAATCCTCCCCCTACACCAATCTCATGATCCCATTATCCACAGAGGCTCAGTCCTAAATTGCTAAGCATCCAATCTTAGGAATATGCAATCTGCAGTAGTCCCTGATGGAAATGTGTTCCCAATCAACAGTTGAAACTTGCCCTTCCCTAATCCTTGGGCACGTCCGCATTTCCAACATAAGGAACAAGACTACTGACCTCCCCCTTTATCTCTGCCCCCCACCCCACACACACACACACACACACACACACACACACACACACACACACACACACACACACACACACACACACACACACACACACACACACACACACACATTGTACAGCCTGAAATACACAATTCTGGATTCAATGAGTCAAGCAGCATCTGTGAAGGGAAATAGACTGTCAACATTCTGCGTTGAGACCGAACTAGTCATCTGACTCTTCACCAGGCCATATGAAGGATCTTGACCCGAAATGTCAACTGTACATTACCCTGCATAAATGGTGCTTGACAATCTTCATTACTCCATCATCTTGTTTTTGCTTCAGATTGCAATATCTGTTTTTCTTCATGTCTCCATTGCATAGGCCCAATCGGCTCTGCAAACATCAACCATCCTGATCTCCCGAAACCTGGTTTTGGACCCAAGGTGGTAATGCATATTGGACGATGAAAATGCAATACTCATACAGTCTTGCCACAGAGATTTGCTGCAATGACAAATATTCTTGACCTAATCGCAACATGATTTTGAGAGCTTGTTGTGTGCAAATGGGATGCTGTGTTTTCAACTTCAAAAGTAAAGTGCTTCAGAACATTCTAAACAGAACTTAAAGATCCCCATATAAATGCTAATCTTAGAGATGATAGAGGGTCATCTGAAAATTGGACAACCCTTTATTGGAATAAAATTGGCTCTTTGTTGTTTTGCAGACACTGATAAATTAGGCCGTGAACAAATAATCTTCTTGCAGCTTTTTTACTTGAGTGAGAGTTATACAACATTACAGCACAGAAATAGGCCCTTCAGCCTACCTAGTCTATACTGAAATTCTGCCTAGTCCCAATGACTTGCACCTGGACCATAACCTTCCCATTCATTTACTTATCAAAACAATTCTTAAGTGATGCAACTGAACCCACATCCACCCCTTCTGCTGTCAGCTCGTTCTGCACTTGCACCACCCTCCGAGTGAAGAAGTCCCTCACACCTTTCATACTTAACCTTTGACCTCCAGCTTTAGTCTCATCCAGTCTCAGTGAAAGAAGCCTGTTTGTACTATTCATAATTTTGTATTCCTCCGTCTAATCTCACATCATTCTCCTACACTCCTTTTCCTAAAACTTAGGTCTTCAATTCCAGGGAACATCCTTGTAAATTTTATTTGCACTCTTTCAATAGTGGATTGGAAGATGGTGAATGTCACACCACTGTTTAAAAAAGGATGTAGGAAAAAGGCAGGTAATTGTAGACTGTTTAATTTAACATCTGTAGTTGGGAAAATGCTTGAAGCTATCATTAAAGAAGAAATAGCGAGGCATCTGGAAAGAAATGGATCCGTCAGGCAGACTCAGCAAAGGCAGGTCCTGTTCGACAAACTTACCAGAGTTCTTTGAGGATATAACAAGCTCACTGGATAAAGGGGAAGAGATGGACATTACTTACTTGGATTTCAGAAGCAGTTTGATAAGGTGACACATAAGACATCCATAAGATAAGAATGCATGGAGTTGGGGGTGATGTATTAGCATAGATAACTAATAGAAAGCAAAGAGTTGGGTTACATGGGTATTACTCTGGTTGGCAACCAGTGGTGAGCTGTAGCATGAAGGCTGATTGGTTGGACCAACACTGGACTATTTTAACACTGTCCACCTCTTGTTTCAACTCCTCCAGGATGGAGAGTTGTCAGGCTTCCCAAGCAGTGGATAGAAGAGCGCTTTGTAAGCATTGCGGAAAGGAGAATAACAGTGGTTGTGTATGCTATCTCCCTATATGCTCACCTGTATGTGTTGATAAAACCGGAGAGACTTTAGTCAGCGAGGCTCCGGCAATGATGAGAGCAGACTCTGGGTATGTAGTCTCCAGAGTACTGATGGCTTCGTACAGTTCATCGAGAGCCAGGTCAGTATCAGCCTGCGGCAGAATATACATAATTGAGATAATAACAGCCATGAACTCCCTAGGCAGCCTGAAAAGTCTACACAGCAACACAAGGTACTCCAGATCCAGAGAGCAAAAGGATCTGAGGACACATTCCAGGGGTCGCCCCAAGCATTATTGACAATGAAGCATTTCCCCACCTCCTTTACTCTTCCAGAAAGGCTTTTCGACCTGTCCGCCTGGAACAAGGAGAACTCAGAGGGCTCAATGGCATGATCCGGTATCTCCTTCGTCAACCAGGTCTCCACGAAGCACAAAACATTATATTCCTTTGTGTCCCACTGGTAGGAGATTCTGGCTCTTTGTTTGCACAGCTTGTTGTCCACATACTGAAAGTTATCCAGTAGTATGCTCGGGAGCTGCAGCTGATTAGCATACCTTCTCAACCTCACCAGGACGCCGGCCCTTCTCCCTTGCCTTTGGCACTGCATCCAAGGTAGCAATGGTGTAATAAATGAGCCTCCTGTGGATTGTGTAAGCAGGGGTTCCCAGTGTAGAAAAAGCAGCATGTTGTTCAGAAGAGTCAGTTGATCATATCTGATGTGATTATCAGCTTCTTGAACAAAAATGTGAAGGAAATTGCAGAAATTAGCAGTTTACTGTGAAGTTGATACAGAGCTGCTGTATGTGGAGCCATCTTAGCAAGCTTGGCCACACAGCCATCAACTCCATTATCGAAATCATTGACAAGCAACGTGACAATTAGCTGTCACAACAATGACCCCTGAGGAACACCATTAGTCACTGTCAGCCAACCAGAAAAGGCCCCTTTTATTCCTACTCACTGCCTCTTGCCCTATTTCCCTATCCATGCCAGTAACTTTCCTGTAATTCCATAGGATTTTATCTTGTTAAGCAGATTCATGTATGGCACCTTATCAAACACGTTCTGAAAATCTAAGTAAATAACATCTACTGGCTCTCCTTTGTCTACTCTGCTTGTTATTTCCTTGAAGATCTCTAACAGATTTGTCAGGCAAGATTTCCCTTCACAGAAACCATACTGACTTGGACTTATTTTATCATTAGTCTCCAAGTACCTCGAAACCTCATGCTTAATAATAGACTGAGTTTAGGCTAACTGGCCTATAATTTCCTTTCTTTTGTCTTCCTTCTCAACTAGTGGAATGACATTTGCAGTCTTCCAGTCCTCCAGGAGAAATCTGCCATTTCTTTATCTCCCATTACTACCTCACCAGCATCATTTTCCAGCGGTTCAATATTAACTTTCACCTCCCTTTTACTCTTTATATAACTACAAAAATCTTCTGGTATCTTGCTTTATATTATTGGCAAGTTTCCCTCTTATTTCATCTTTTCCCTTTTTATATCTTTTTTAGTTGACTTTTTGTTGGATTTTATAAGTTTCCCAATCATCCAACTTCCCACTCACTTTTGCTACCTTCTATGCCCTTTCCTTGGCTTTGATGCTGTCCTTAACTTCCCCTGTTAGCCAAGTCTGCTCTGCTGTCACCCCGCCACTATCTTCCTCCAACCCACCAGGCAAGCTGCCCTCTCATGCCCCTGTAATTCCCTTTAATCCATTGTGATACCGATACATGTGAATTAGGCTTCTCCCTCTCAAATTGTTGTATGAATTCAAATACATTACGATCGCTTTTTCCTAAGGGTTCCTTTACATTAAGCTCCTTAATAATATTTGGGTTATTACACAACACCCAGTCTAGGGTAGTCTTTCCCTGAATAGGTTCAAGCACAAGCCATCTCATATGCATTCAACAAATTCCCTCTCTTGTGATCGGACACCAACTTGATTTTCCCAATCCCCTTGCATATTGAAGTCCCCTTTACAATTGCATCATCGTCCTTATTATACGCCTTTTCCAGCTCCCTTTGCAATCTTAACCCTCCATCTAGGCTACTATTTGGAGACCTATGTAGGATTCCCACATATTTTTTCACCATTGCAGTTTCTTAACTCTAGTCACAAAGATTCAACATTCTCTGACCCCATGCCACTTCTTTCTAAGGATGTAATTCCATCTCTTACCAACAGAAACACACCACCACCTATGTCTTCCTGCCTGTCCCTTCAATACAAAGTATATCCGTTAATGTTAAGCTCCCAACTGTGGCCTTCTTTCAGCTACAACTCAGTGATGCCCACAATGTCATACCTACCAATCACTAATTGTTCCATGAGTTTCTCCACCTTATTCTGAATGCTAAGCACATTTAAATGCAGCACCTTCAGTCTGCATTCTTTGCCCTTTTGAATTTTGCTTCTGTGGTACAATTAACTCTTTGCTCTGTCTGCATTTGTACCCAATCATTGGCTCGTCTTCCTTACATTCACGTTACATCCATCATCAACTTGGAAACCTGCTGACTTGCAAACCTGCTACTTGCAATCAAGGTTTTTAATTAGACATGGCATCAAAGATTACAGGGAGAAGACTGAAAACTGGAGTTGAGGAGGAGATTAATAAAAAGGATCTGCAATGATTGGATGGCGGAGCAGACTTGATGGGCCAGATGGCCTAATCCTGCTCCTATGCCTTATAGTCTTATGGTGTTATGGATTAATTCTGAGCTCTATCATACTGGTTCCCATTCCCCTGCCATATACCTTCTTCCTGATGATAGCAGCATGAAGAGAGTATGTCCTGGGTGGTGGTGGGCCCTGATGGTGGATGCTGCTTTCCTGTGTATGTCCTCAATGATCCGAAGGGCTTCACTTGTGATGAGCTGGTCCGTATCTGTTAACTTTTATAGGAAACTCACTACCTCATCTACAATACTCTTACATTGATATGGTTGCAACTCAGATCATTACTCCTACCATTTTCAATCTTTCTGTTCCTGTCTTTGTATGTAGGGTTAGCATCTGCTTTCTTCACAACCATGCCACCACATACCACCAGCTGCCCTGGCACTCTGGCACTCATTTCCCTGCAACTTTATTTTAACCCCCAACCCCCCAGAACAACACTATCAACTCTTCACACAAGGATAGTGTATAAAGCTTCTACATTCCCTGGATGAGAGCCCAAGATCTAAACATCTTTCACCCCTGCACTATCTCCTTAGCTATATGTTCAACTATATTATCTTTCAATTTCTAGCCTCACTAGCAGCTAGTATAGGTAGCAATCTTGAGTTCACCACCCCAGAGATCTTATCCTTTAACTTAACACCTGACTCCTTGAACTTACGAGGGGTGATTGATAAGTTTGTGGCCTAAGGCAGAAGGAGTCAATTTTAGAAAACCTAGCATAATTATTTTTCAACATAGTCCCACTTAGTACACACTTAGTCCAGCAGTCGTGGCGCATACTGAGCCCTTCTTTGTAGAAGTGGTCCTCAGCAGGGGTGATTGATAATTTTGTGACCTAAGGTAGAAGGAGGTGAGTTATTAACTTCAAACTTTCTGCATTTCACTCAAAGAGTTGAACTACACGTGCATGTAACGAGAGCATCTTGGACCTCCAGGTGGTCCACAGCAGAGATGATAGGTAAGTTCGTGGCCTAAGGTAGAAGGAGATGAGATATACAGCTCTCGTTGCATGCACATGAAGTTCAACTCTTTGAGTGAAAATGCAGAAAGTTTGAAGTTAATAACTCATCTCCTTCTACCTTAGGATATGAACTTATCAATCACCCCTTCTGTCGACCACTTCTGAAGGTCCAAGACGCCAACTTCTACAAAGAAGGGATCCATATGCTCCATGACTGCTGGACTAAGTGTGTAAATGTAGGAAAAATAAATGTGCTAGGTTTCCTAAATTACCTCCTTCTACCTTAGGCCACAAACTTATCAATCACCTCTCATACTTTGCAGAACATTTGTCATTGTTGCCAATGTCATTGGCCTCTAGAGGCTCATGCTCCCACTTAAAGGATGCTGTGGACTCGATCCAAGATATCCTGACATTCCAGAATTACGTTCCCACTCACAGAATCTTCCGAATGTTTCCCTAACCAATAAATCCCCTATCGCTACTTCTCTCTTCATCACCATCCCTTCCTTCTGAGTCACAGAGCCAAATTCAGTGCCAGACACTGTACTTGACAGTGGCTTTCTTCTTTTAATTTTTCACCGCCCCCCCCCCACCCACCACCAATGCATATTTTTGAATGGATTAGCTACAGGGGTACCCTGCACTGGCTGCCTATCCCCTTTCCCTCTTCTGATGGGCCCACTTTACACTGCTGTTCTGGCATCATCTTTGCCTGTCTCCTTTTCCAATCAATTCTGGCCAACTCCTCCCTCCTGCCTCTGTAATTCACTTTACTCCACTGTAACACTGATATATCTGACGTTAGCTTCTTCACCTCATATTCCACTATCCTGACTGTCATTCCCACTGTTCTGTGTAATAAGAAATTTTTTAAAAAAGAAAGAAACCAAAAGAAGGAAAGAAAGGAAGTAAAGAAGAAAAAGAGAAAGGAAGAAAGAAAGAAACTTCAATGTAAATAAAACATAAGCAGGAATCAGCAAGCTATTATGTATTGAAGATTAAGTGTAGTTAATACAGAACAATTAAGGGAAGCAGTCAATAAGCAGTTTATTTGCTTTATGTTCATCAATGCAATAAAATATTCAATGCTAGGAACTAGTTATTGGTTGATTGAATGTTAGAGGTCAGAATTGTTCATTGCCATCATTGCATTTGGAAGATGTAGTGATTTGACTGTAAGAATCAGCAATTCAGTTTATCAGTTCTGCAAAAGTTATTGCTACAGGACCATTCTTACTTATATAGCTGATAAATTAGAAAAATATTTTTAAACAGCAAGGATCTGAGACATCATCAGGGCATTTGTCTTGGATTACTTACCAAGATAAGTACCTTTCAAATGAGGCTATTTGGGCCTAATAACTCATCGCTCAGGAAAACCCAGCATTATGAATGAGTCCCAATTTCTTTCCCCTGCTAATCTACTCAGAAGGTAAAATTAATATCCTTTATGTGGAGAAATGCTTCTGAACATCAGTCTTTGAACTTAACCTTTTATCATTTACTATAGTCATGGGAAAATTATGAATGTCAATAGACCGACCTATAAAATTCATTCCAATGATGCTGTAGAAATAGCTTCAGTGCTCTGCTGACACCTGCTACAGAAAGTATGGTTACTGGGAATTGTTAATGGTCCATTATTGTCACAGGTTTCAACATAATGTGGAAGTCTTTGTTTTCCCTGCCTTCCACACTATCATTTCAAAACATAAGAACACACATTGAGATGCTATAAAGGACAAAACAAGAAACAAATGCAGAATACAGTGTTAGAGTTACAGAGAAAGTGCAGTGGACACAGACAATAAGGTGCAGGGCCCACGATGGGGTAGCAACACACACAAGATATTGGGGATCTCAATTGGTCAAGCAGCATCTATGGAGGGAGATGAACAGTCAACATTTTGAACTGAGACTCTTCATTAGGACTAGAAAGGAAGGATAGAAGCTAGAAATCTGCAGCATCTTCCACCATCTGCAGAATCTGTTGTAATGCACACAAAGTGCTGGAGGAACTAGTAGGTCAGGCAGCATCTATGGAAATGAATAAACAGTCGATATTTTGGGCTGAGACCCCTCCTCAGGACTGAAAAGGAAGGCAGAAGATGCCAGAATAAAAAGATGAGGGGGAGGGAAAGAAGGACTAGCTAAAAGCTAGTAGGTGTAGACAGCTGCATGGAAAAGGCAAAAGGCAGGAGAAGAAGAAATCTGATTGGAGAGGAGAGCTGACCATGGGAATAGGAGAAGAAGGAGTGGCTCCAGGGGAAGGTAATAGGCAGTTGAGGACAAGAGGTAAGTTGCCAAAATGGGAAATAGAAGAAGAAAGAAGAGGAGGAAAAATTGCCAGAAGGAGAAATCAATTTTCCTGCCATCAGGTTGGCTTGATGCAATATGAGGGGTTGACCCGCCACCCTGAGAATGGCCTCATCATGACAAAACAGGACCGACATGTTGGAATGAGAATGGGGATAGGAATTAAAATGGTTGGCTACTTGGAAATTCTGCTTTTGGAGGATCAAGCAGAGGAGCTCAATAAGGCGGTTGTGTAATTTACATCGGGTCTCACCAATGTAGAGGGGGCAGCATTGGAATCCATGGATACAATAGATGACCACAGCAGGTTCACAGGCAAGGACCTGGAAGGACTGCTTGGGGCACTGAATGGAGGGAAGGGAGGAAGTGGATGGGCAGGTGTAGTTTTCTGTCACTTACAGGAATATGTGCCAGGAGGGAGATTATGTGGGGAGGG
Organism: Hypanus sabinus; assembly: GCF_030144855.1. Taxonomy (NCBI): domain Eukaryota; kingdom Metazoa; phylum Chordata; class Chondrichthyes; order Myliobatiformes; family Dasyatidae; genus Hypanus; species Hypanus sabinus. The sequence goes on along the minus strand of NC_082711.1, from coordinate 36,176,836 downwards.
ACAAATGGAAAAGGGAATTACGGAGGGGGCGATCTCTACAGAAAGCAGAGAGTGGGGGAGGTGTAGGTACCAGAATTTAATCCAAACTCTAGAATGCCTCAAGCTGAAATAGCCTCTCGCTAGCTGTTGTACTACTGTGGCACCCTACTGTATCATTATGTAGCTTCGTGACGATGAACATAGTTTGTACAAAAGTAATGCCCCATCACTAGGGGCAGCATGGTAGCGTAGTGGTTAGCACAATGCTTTACCGTGCCAGTGACCTGAGTTCAATTCCCGCTGCTGCCTGTAAGGAGACTGTACGTTCTCACCGTGACTGCGTGGGTGCTCCAGTGTCTCCCACAGACCTACCAGTGTATCAGTTGGTAAGTTAAATGGTCACTATAAATTGTCCCATGATTAGGATAGGGTTAAATTGGAGCTGTCTGGGTGGCATGGTCGAAGGACCTACTCTGCACTGAATCTCTAAATAAATAAATACTACTACTTTATAATTTCCTGTCAGTCATCTTATGTACAGACAATCTTCTCCCTAATGTCACTGAAAGTACATATAATAATTCTTTGTACATTTATATTTATTAGTGCTTTATTATTATTATGGTCTTTATCTTAGTGTGTTTTTATATGCTACATGGGATCCTGAGTATCAATTATTCTCCTCTACAATTGTGTACTGGAAATGGTATTAAACAGTCTTGAATCTTGAAGATGTCACTACATAAAATATGGCAGGTTGATGCTACATAAATGCAAAAGCTGAAAATGTTGAAAATACTCAGCAGACAAGGCTATATCTGTGGGAACAGAAATAAAGTTAATGCTTCAGATTGGAGACTCTTTCCAGTTCTGACAAAGAGCCTCTGATCTGAAATGCTAGCTCTGCTTCTCTTCCCACAGATGTTCCCTCACCTGCTGAGTATTTCCAGCATTTTCGTTTTCTGTTCCTGCATCTTTGTTATATAAATGTAGTTTGCTTTTGCAAAATGATGTGCTATTGTATGAAGTGTGTCAGTCAGAATTGTGGTTTGCCAGTGTGACATATATACAGAATGCAAATGCCAGATAGAGGATTTTGTAGACCAGGCAACCTCTTCCTGTTCATCCGCGAAACAACGATTTCTTCTTTTCCCATGTCTCTCTTTTCATCTTAAGATGGCTGGTGTCCCGTTGGAGTCCATGATCTACAGCTCCAGCTCAAACTACGGTCCTCTGCGAGCAGTCATGCAGCCTGGAGAATGGATACCTCCAGGAGTAGCCTGGAAGACGTGAACCTTCAGGGTGCATTCCCGTGGACGACCTGATTCCTCACTGACTTCACCAACTGAAGCATCATGGGAGACTGAATCTTTGGGACAGTAGGTGTACTGTTGTTGGAAGAGGGCCCCTGCAGTCGAGTGATCTTCCCTCTCTCTGTCTTTCTTATAATGACGAGTGAGAGCCTGTTGGCGTTGAGTTGGGGGGGGGGAAGGTGGTCTCGGAGAAAGACTCTTACATCGGAACAGTGCGCAGCAGGTCTTCCAGTCTTGTTGTTTCAGGAGAGAGCCCCTTCTCCCTCACAGGTGAGGCAGAGCCTGTCTGAGATACTGAAGTGCTAGGTTATGGACTGTAGTTTTTCATGGACTCTTGATCAACATCTTTTAGAAGGCTTTTGCTATTGCTTGCATGGTGTGAGGTGGAATTTCTGCTGGTGCAAGTGGGGAACGGGGAGACCTGTTAATACTTTTGCCACTGCTTGTGTGTGGGAGGGGGAGGGGGCTTCGGGGGTCTGATGTTTCCATCATTCATTCTCTCGGGATCTTTTGTTTCGTAGATGTCTGTGAAGATTAAGAATTTCGGGTTGTATATTGTATATATTCTCTGATATTAAATTGTACCATTTGAACCATTTGAATAGGCAGATTCTACCTAAAGTGTGGTGTTTGGTGGTACATAAAATTCGAGAGACTGACAGTACACAAAGTGCAGAGGAACGCTGCTGTGTAAAATGTGGTGATCTGATCCTACACAGAGTGTGGCAAACTGACGCTGCATCATGTGTCTTAGGTCAATGCTACATAAAAATCTGGTAGGCCAAATGCTCAACCCTACCAATTAGGGAAGACATTTTAGTTCCTTCTCTGACTCAAACGATTCGACAAAACAGATTTTTCGGGAGATTTCCATAAAGGTTTGAGAGAAACAGCTAACAGCAGATATTATTCCTCATGGAACCAAGTCCATTTTGAGGAACAATCACAGATTTATGGAGTGGATAATGAAAATGCATAATAAATTATATAAAATTGTTGCTCCCTGGAAAGTTAGACACAAAAGACCCAAGTCATTAGCTCAGTATACCTCAAAGGTTTCTAGGAAGCTATTAAGGGATTTCATTTGGACTTCTGTTTATCTTTGGCTTCTCTACGCTTTACTCCTGTGGCCTTCTCAGTCCCTAGGAGTTCTTTTGGCTTAGATATTTGTTGAGCTCAGCCAGTTGTAACCCTCTATTAGCATCTCCCTGTCCCATTAATGCCACTGAAGTATTCAAACCATTCTCAGCAACAATTGATAAATTTTCTGCATACTATAATAAACAGTAAGATTATACAAGTTCCAGATTGAATCAATTCAAAGGCAGCCATTTAGCAGAACGCTATGGTTATTCTTCAAACAAATACCTTTATGGAATCTGCAAATATTCTTAAGCTATTCAAGTCAATAAGCTTTCCCGTAGCAATATTTATGTTTCAGGTCATTTATGTGCAGAAGACAATGGTGACCTATGACACTTCATCTCCATTCTATTGTTGCAGTTGATATGGGTCCTTTGTGGGATTACGTTGAAACTACCTTGAGTAACATGCTTCCAATTACACTGCCAGCCTTTATAAATTATGACTCTGTTCATCGGATATTATTAGCATGCAGGATTGATACACAGTACTGAAATGGTCTGTATCCTATTCTGTCTTTGTGCCTGGGTCAATATACATTAATATGATAATAGCAAAATTTGCTAGTGTACTTTATGCTGGAAAAAAAAGCAAGCTGCTTAAAACATAAGCAATGTCCTTAATTACTTTTCAGCAATCTCTTTTGAGGGTATAACGTGCCAGGACATTAATTATTACAATGGTTATTATGGTTGCTGGTTTGACTCAGCAACCTTAATAAAAATAAGATATTTTTCCACTGAAAATGCTTTTAGTTGCCAACAGTGTAATCAAGTTTGTTGCTTTGGTCAGTCTTGGCGTACAAGCGATCTCTCATTTAACAGATTTTACATAAGCAGGCTGCCGAATAAGATAATGATTTCACCCCAACTTGCAATACACAAAGAAATTAACTGAATTCTACTTTTTAAAGAAATTATTACCAGTTTCGATGGCTGAAATGGAATTCTGAGATACTGTGTTCCATTATCCCTACTAAATAGTTGAACGGTTTCTACCACGTACGTTAAGCCAGCACCAGAGTAAAGGCAGCTTCCTTGGATGCTCACAATTTAGAGGGCTAGTAGACTATGTAAAAATAAAAACAGGAAACAGATGTTGACTGATTATGTAAGTGTCATAAGAGGACCGTACCGTGCATGTATCATTAGAGAACAGCTGTTTCCCAATTAAAGTTAAGACAGCACCAATTATTCTAATGTGATAATCAACCAAATGAGAGGAAAGAAAACGTTTTATTTTCTTTTATGGGACAGTTGAGTCCTTTGTTAAGACTTAATAGCTCAGGAGTTTATTGTTTAAAAATTCGATGGAGAAAGAGGCAACTGGTCTCAGTGGTGCTAGCTTTCAGTGCACAATAGCTTAATCCTGCCAATTCTCTCAACATTTTCTTCCTCAAATGTTTATCGAGTTCTCCCTAGAGTACCATGACTGACCTGGACTGATTGGACACCCGTGGGATTGCAACAGAATGCATAATACATTGCTCAGCAGCAGAACCTGTAGCTGCTCAGAATCATTATGGAAAACAGCAAACGGTATGGGAAGTGATATGCATTTCTCTGAAGACAATAAATCCTTCGGTCACTCCCCACCCCCTTCCAATACTATGTTAACAAGTAGAGCGTCCATTTGTTCCATAAATCATACCATTTTATTGCACTCATGTTTTGCAGTCTATTGAATTTATGATTTTGTTAAAGTCTACAGGCCAGTCGTGACCAGTCGATTTATGGTTAAGCTCGTTAGACATAAATGGAACATATAAACTGAAGCACTCCGCAGTAGTCCCGGAGGAGCAAAATAAATATTTCCTGTCAGTTGCAAAGCTAGTGTCAGGATCTGTACAATATCTTTGCCATTTAATATTTGTTCAAATCACATGTAAGGGAATAGGAGGCCTCTGAAGTAATTTCTACCCATTGATTTCAAGTCAAGTTAGAAAAGTTACTGTTTAATTGTGGTCCAATTGCTACTGGTCACAGCACTAGATACTGATAGAGAAAGCATGATGCTGGATTTAACTTCACAGAATTGCAACTCACTTGCAATAGTTCAGGTACACTGCGTTAGTTTCAGTAGAACCATTCTGAATATAGAAACTCGGAAGTTGGCCAAAACCAATTATATCCAGTCATCCTGTAACCAATGTTATCAGGCAGGGCTTCTGGGAGATGATACCTTTTCTTGACCCCGAACTCCATTTAACCAGTAACTTACTCTCTTTAATTGGAAATACTAATTTCTTGTAGGTTTTTTCCAAAAGATTTCAGCAATTCTCCATGCTGGTTTATCTGTTCAACACACTTCTGCTACAAAGAAAGAATTCCATCTGGTATCTAACCTAACTTCTTACTGCAAGTTTTAAGTGCATGGACCCCGATATTACCATCATTATTCACCTCAGATTGCCTTTTTATCTAAGCTTGTCATAAATATATTTGAATATGTCGGGGGTGGAGATGATCCTTGGCATATTATTGTTGCTATTCTAGAGCAATTCACATCTGGTTCTCTCAGTGATTCAAGTTTAGTCGGTTAGTGCCTGGATTGAAAATTTCAGAAAGGGAAAAGGACATCCTATACTGATAACGTGAAGCAAAAACATTAATACATAAATATTTCTATTTTAATAATTGTTACATTCATGTTATATATTCATTTGTTAATACCCAGGGAAAACATAAATGTTGATTTTTAAATGAAAATGATGCATTATATTTGGCTTCTGTAAAGAAAGAAATAAGAGCAACAACACTAGATTAGATGATATCTGAAAAACTTTTTTTGAAAATATCTTAATATTACTTCATGAAATTACAAATACCTTTTGTTTTTCTTCCAATTTCTGCCTTTAATTCTTCAGATCTTTTTCACCAATTCCGCAAGAGGATTGGGTGCCGTAAGCAGGCTGCTCTTTGATTAAAAAAAGCAAAGTGAATAAATATATAAAACTCTGCATGATGGATAGCTCTTACTGCAAACAGTGTTCCATCATTTAAAAATGATTGTCACACAGATCATCTATTGGTTTTATTTTTCCCTTATTAATCAGATAAAACAGAAAAAAAGGGAAAGCACTAAAAAACAGGGTGCAATATTTAATAAAGAGACCATTGATAACCTACCATTTAACTGCTAAGTCAGGAGTGATGTTCTGCAAGTGCGAGGCTTTTAAAAGTGAGATAGCAAGAATTCAGCATCAGCATCTACCATTAGAGGGAAGGGAAGGCGAGCAGGAGTCGGAGAATCCTGGATGACAAGAGATGTTCAGATTCAGACCAAGGAAAGTGAGGCATGTATCAGGTATAGTCAGCCAGGCTCAAGTGCATACTTTGAGGAGAAGAGGGGGTGTAGGAGTACACTGAAAAATAAGAGGGGAAGAAGAGGGTATGAGACTGCTTCAGCTGTTAAAGTAGAGGGGAATGCAAAGAGATTCTTGAAGTATATTAAGGGCAAAAGAGTTACCAGGGGAAGAATCTGGCCTGTTAAATATAGATAAAGTCATCTATAAATGGAGCTATAGGAGATGACTGAGGTTATTTCTAATCAGTATTGATTGTGGAGAATGACATGATGCTAGGGAACTCATCAAAGTTGTTGTTGATGCCCAAAGAAGAGGTATTGGAGGTCTTAAAATGCCCAGGACCTGCTCCTAGGACATTGTGGGAAGCATGAGGAGAAATTGTGGGGGCCCCTGGCAGAGTTATGTGATTCACTGATAGTCATGAATCAGGTGCTGGAAAACTGGAGGGTGATTAACGTTGAGCCTTTACTTAAGAAAGGCTGCATTGTAAAGGCCTGATGACAGAGTTAAGGACAATTCTTCTGGCAAGAAGAAGAACTTGCAGAGGGAGGGGGAGGAGCCTGTGATGGCAGTCTATATATATACTCATGACAAAGCTATGATGAGGAAGGAAGTTCCACTGATGGATAAAGAAGAGTTTGGGGCTAAACTGAAAAGCAAAACAACCGTGGTGATAATCTCTGAACTATTATCAGATGCAAGTTGGCAAAGGGTAAAGAGAATTAGAGAGACATGGCACAAACCATGCCTTGAATAGTTAAACCTGAGTTCTGCTGTTAGCAGAGTTCTGACAAATTACATGAAGAGCTTTGTAGACAGGGCTTTAATTAGATAAAAGGGTGTGGTTTCCAAACATGGAATGCTAAATAAAGAGGAAATGAGAGAGGGCAGTGGGAGGAGAACTGGCAAGCAAAGTGTCCTCTTGTTCTCACGTTCAATCACGTGACTATCCCGGAATTCAAATGATGGCTATTAGTTTTAGGTCATGGGGAAGAGTTGCTAACCATCCAATGAACTTATTTATTGTTTGATATTTAGCTAGTTTTCTAAAAAAATAACAAGCACAAAGATTAGACCTATCTACAATCATCGTGGATCCCATATTCACTTCAAAGCTCACTTGAGCGTTGTCTCCATTTGTATTTCATTGATTGTTGCATTCTATTTTTCTCCATTCCTCTTGATAAAATAGTGCACTTTCCTTGACTCCATTCACCAGAAATAGTTGTATAAGTGCAGTAGGTTAGTCAGGCAGGATTTTCCTTTCAGGAAACCATGCTGGCTTTGGCCTATCTTGTCATCTGCCTCCAAGTACTCCGTAATCTTAGCCCTAACAATCAATTCCAACAACTTCCCAACCACTGATATCAGGTTAACAGGTCTATAGTTCCCTTTCTGCTGCCTCCCACCTTTCTTAAGTAGTGGAGTAACATTTGCAATTTTCCAGTCTCAGAACAACCTACCAGCTGATTTTATAAAAATGCACAATTGTGTATGTAAGAGAATTTATTCAGTTTTAAAGACTAAGGCTGGTCACACCAAATATTAATTTGATTTAGTTTTTTCACTCTTTACTGCTCTTTATAGTAATCTCTTTGATATTTAGAAACTTTTCATTTTATTATTTATGAAAGCATCTTCACTTTACAGAATGTTATTTACATGTGCCTAAAACGTTTGTACAGTACTGTAAACACAATACTCAAATTATACCTGATCTGCCTGGAGCAGGCATGAGCAAAAGGACGTGATTTATTTTATTGATTCAAGGGATATAGCTTTCACAGCATCTAATTGTCCATCTATAATTGCCCTTAAAAATGAAACGGTGAGCTGCTGTTTTGACATGCTGCAGTTCCTAAGATGCGTGTATTAGAGAGAGAAAAAAAATATTGGTGGAATGGTGAGGTACTGGAGATCAGAAATAAAAGAGAATGCTGGAAATATTTTGTTCTCTTTGTTTCTGTCTCCCTTTTCTCTCTTCTATTTTCTGGGTGAAGATTGAGCAGCTGCAAAAGCCAAACACCCAGATTTAAAATAAAGCTTCTTCCCCACTGCTGTTAGACTTCTGAAACAATCTACCCTTTCAACTCCCTTCCTGATGGTTCTACCACATTCTCAGGTTCTTAATTCCATCTCTCTCATATATTCAGTTATTGTCACTTTCATATTTCTTTTTGCACTAACTCAGTTTGCACTACAATCTCTACACTATTCTGTTTAGTGCTCATCATTGTATATATTATTAACATCTATACTATTTGCTCTGTGAGCCTTATGCTTGCAAGGAATTTCACTGATGTGTAAAAACATTACCTGAATATGAATCTTATACTTAACTCATTTTTAAATTCTTATTGAGATTATTTTTCTGTATTCAGTTTTAGGGATTACATATTCCTCATTCTAGTTCACCATCTTTCCATTTTTCTATTCTCTACCAGAAAAAACAGGACTTTCGAAATTCATTGAACATAGAAAGCCTTACTGCCATAAAGTCTTACAGCACAGAAACAGGCACTTTGACCCAAGTGTGCACCAACCATCAACTCATGTACATTAATCCCAAAATAATCCCATTTCATTCATGCCAACTCCCCCCAAATTCTGCTATAACCTTAGCATCATGAAGTCAGTTATGTACGATGGAGACAACTTTTCCCATCCATTTGCATGCATTTGGCTCATATTCCTGTAAACAGGTTCAAGAATATTGTCATGGACATGCGTCCCCAGATTATTAATGCAATGAAAATCAGCTTTATTTTGCAGCAGTGGCAGCACAGTACAATACAAAGCAACAAAGGGAAATTAACATTGTGTAGGCCTCCATTAGTCACGATAAACCATGGATATGTGCCTTGGAATGTTTCCAGGACACAAGCCTGGGCAAGGTTTTTTTTAATGGAAGACCAGCAGTTGCCGAAGCTGCAAGTCTCCCCTCTCCATGCCACCGATGTTGTCCAAGGGAATGGCATTAGGAAAATTAATATTAACTTATATTAACATAAATTGTAAATAACTTACGCAACAAAATAAACCAAAAGTAAATCTAATGATATGAGTGCAAATTAAGGGAAATACAGACTGTGGTAGAATTAAGGGTTAGTTAGCCTTTTAAATGCCCTAACTGTATTTGCTTCTTCCAGTTCTCTGGCTTCTTCAAAGTTGCTTATGCTCATGGACCTGTCAAACTCCCTTTTAATTCAATATCAGAATCAGTTCCATTATCTTTCCAGGTAGATTATGTCAATCCACCACAGTCTGTTTACAGATCTCTCCTCTACCTTATGAAGTATTTTGGAGTTTTGTTTTGTAGTCTAGATTTTCAAAGCAGTGTCTGAACGCTTCAGGAAAAGATGTGGTATACTTAGACAGGGGAGGGAGAGTGCACATATGATTATATTAACATTAGTTTATTCAGTGTTATTTCTTGTAGTGAATAATAGGTCAGTAGCTAGCATGTGGAGTGGATGACATTGAAGAGAAGAAGCATTTTTTCTTGAATCGTAGACACCAAACGATAGCTGTCCTAGAATGTTATTTCAGTAGCATTATTACTGTATATCCTGTTTAACGACATTCAAATCTGATGTAAACAGATTGATGTTTTATATACAGTAACTCATTTTCAAAATGGAGGATTATCACAGAGTCAAGGAATAATACAGTGTGGAAGCAGGCCATTTGGCCCATTGTCAACCTCCCATTTTCATGAAAAAATCACATCTTTTATTCTCCCCACTTTCTCATCAACTACCCCCAAATACTACCACTGTTTTGCATGCTAGGGACAATTTACACTAGCCACTTATCTTACTTTGCTTACTTTATCTTACTAGCCACTTATTTTACATCATGACTTTGGAATAAGGCAGAAACCAAAGCACCTGGATGGCAACCCACATGATTATGGAGGGTTTGTACAAGCTCCAAGCAATCAGCTTCAGGAATAAGATCTCTGGTCTTAAAAGGCTCAACCAGCTCTACCATTGTTCCATTCTAAAGGGCTGGACCAATGGACAAGGATGCAGTTTTAAACTGAATTGCGTTGGTGTGATATGATGGGAAGAAAATAATCTGGAGATCGGATGAGTGATTGAGAGGTAGGATTTGAATGAAGAACAGGCCGTCCAAATTACAGAGCAAAGAACACATCCCAAGATACCCACTGAAGGGTCTTAGCCTGTAATGTCAACTGTTTATTTCCCTTAATCAATGTCGCTTACCCGCTGAGTTCCTCCAGCATTGTGTGTGTGTTACCCTCTCCCTGCCACCTTCCCACTTTCAGTCCACAACAGAGATACAAATCAGAATCAGGTTTATCATCACTTACATATGTTATGAAGTTAGTATTTTTTGCAACAGTGTAATACATAAAATTTCTACAGTACTATGCAAAAGTTGTAGGCATCCTAGCTATATATATGTGCCTAATACTTAGGCACAGTACTGTATTTTGTCCAATTAATACTATATATACTTCTTAACAGAATGCAATTCTATTTTAAAATATTTTAAAATATTATGCTTTTAAACAGGGGCAATAGAATGTCTTCCAGAAATGAGTTTTAATCATTCTCTCAATCTGAACTGGAAACTGAAATATATTTATCTTGAACTATCATGATTCAAACAGAATAGCTGTACGTTATCATTCTAATATTAGTGGCAACTTGCTGAGCTATAACATTCCTCAAATATCAACAGTGGCTGCATTCCAGAAGTATTTAATTAGTAGTATGTCCTTTCACACCACACCTCTGACTTGGAAATATATCAACACACACTCAGAGTTATTAGGGCAAAATCAAATGCTCCTTTTATCAGCACTGAAGGATTAAGTTTACCACCCAAGCTACAGTAAGTTTGGGCAGTGGTGGAGGAAAGTCTCCATCATTATCAAAGTTCAAATTCACAAGTCCATTTAGGGATGGACAATAAATGTCATTTTCGTTGGCAATATTCATGTGTCGTAACTTAAAACAAACAGCTTTAACTCTCCTTTTGTTTTGCTTTGAGGCAATTTCAGTCTACTATTGGATTTTTGAGGCACTCATTTGCTGCATTTTAGTTAATGAACTGCAAGTCCACATTGTACTTCAATCAATTATCTAAGATTATATCTCCAGAAGGTCGTGTGCCATAATTTGGGGAGCTGAGATAGGACAAAAAAAGTAAAGGAGAAAAGTCTTAGGAGCAGAAATGAAAAATATATTTCAAAGACAACCCTACAATCCTAACATCCAACACTGACCATGTTTTAATGAGTAAAGAGCTTTGCTTAAAAATAACTTGGTCCTTCGTGTTTTCATTCCACCCTTATTGTAAACTGTGAGGCATTTATTAATAATGCTTTCATTTAGAAAACCTCAAAACACCAGAACATTTTCATATTCTTACAAATAGCTTGCAGTATGTCGAATTTCATTCAATATGGCCAAATTAAGAGTAAGGAAAACTTAGTCATTTACAATTACTCTCAGTGTGATACAAAAAGAGAGAGTAATGCAGATGAACCCATAGCCAAAGAGATGGCATAGGAGGGGTAGTGAGATTTAGATTTTTGAGCTCCTGTGATCACCCCGGGGTAGGGCCTATACAGGCATATAGATTCTTGCCTTCAGTTTTGTGATTACTGTTGGAGGTTGGAAAGATAAATAAGGATTTGGAAAGGAAAGAAAAACAAATCTGATCATGATAAATCAGGGAGAAAGCTTGAAAGGCCAAACAGAGGTTGGAATTAGTGAATTGAAGGAGTTGGTTTGAAACAGCAAGATGCTGGAGGTATACAGGAAATGAGCTGAAGGAACTAATTGAATTATAGAGCTGTGAGAAGAGGTGATGTATTGGCAGAGTCATTAAATGAAGCTGTGTAATGCAAAGTAAGAACAAAAATGGGAGCAGTAGCACTGTTGGAATTAAGCCAAACAGTTCAGAGGAATTTGAAAAGAAAATCTGTAGGCAAATTTCTGATAAGTGAAAGAACACCAGAATAGTGATAATGATGGATTCCTATTACACTATATTAACTGGGAATCAGTCAGTGTAAAATATAGACAGCACAGGATTTCAAACTTACTTTGAAGATTATCTGTCCATCTGTCCAATAATCTCTTTGACCGCCTATCATCAGGCAGTAGGTACCATAATATTGGGAACAAAATGTATTAGGATGTGAAACAGCTTCTTCCTGTTTCTGTAGGAGCTACAGGGAGGTAGTCATCCCAAGGCTACAGAAGACAGATAAATGGGTGACGGTCAGGAGAGAAAGGAAGAACCTCAGATAGTGGAGAGCAGCCATGTGGCCATTCCCATCAACAATAAGTACTTCATTTTGAGTATGGTTAAAGGAGACGACCTACCTGAGACCTTACCACAGGTGCGTAAAAGACACGTGGATGGTAGTTTTCCTCCCAGGTGCCAGGGTCCATGATGTTTCTGAACGCGTTCACAAAATCTTGAAAAGGGAGGGTGAGCAGCCAGAAGTCATGGTACATATTGGTACCAACGACATAGTTAGAAAAAGGCAGGATGTTCTGAAACAGACCACAGGGAGTTAGGAAGGAAGCTGAGAAGCAGGACCTCAAGTGGAGGTGCCATGCAATAGTGAGGATAGGAGTAGAATGAAGTGGTGGTAACTGTGTGGCTGAAGAATTGGAGCCAAGAGCAGGGATTTAGATTTCTGGATGATTGGGACCTCTTCTGGGGCAGGTGTGACCTGTATAAAAGGGAGGGGTTGCACTTGAATCCAAGGGGTACTGACATCCCTGTGGGCAGGTTTGCTAGAGCTGTTGGGAGCGATTTAAACTAATATGGCAGGGGGATGGGAACCAGTATGATAGAGCTGAGGATGAACCAGCAGGTTTACAAGTAGATTATGTAACACGTTGTCATGGTCCGGTCTGTGTTCCGGTTCATGGTCCGGTCCGTGGTCTCCAGATTCTGGGTCTTCTGGCTGACCGTTGTTTCAGTTGGGCTTAGTCACAGGCACCTGATTCTCATATTGGGGCTGGAATATAAGTGGCCCTGGGTTTGAGTGTGGTTGCTGGTTTGTCTTGTTGGTATCCTGTCCTTGCCTCTGTGGGGTAAGTCAGGCTGTCTTTGCTGTTACCCTGAGGCTAGACTATTCCCTTCCTTCCCTCTGAAGCCTGGCCTGGAGCCCTGCTGGCTACCCACGCCTGTATTGCTGTCAAGTTCAGCTGCTGGAGTGAGATTGGAGTCTTGCTATGCCAACAGAAGGAATTATCTATTGTTGGGCTTGGAACTGTCTCTTTGTGTGTTTATTGTCTGTGTATGAGTCCTGGCCCTTTGTCCTGTCCCCAGGGAGGGGTCCTGACTCTGTGTAAAGCCTGGGCTCTATGTCCTGTTCCCATTGAGGAGTCCTGGCTCTGTTCTGTGTTCCAGTCCATGTCCAAGGCCCTGTGGGGGTTCCAGTCTGTGTCCAAGTCATAGTCTAGGCCCTGAGTCCTGGTCTTGTCCAAGGCTAGTGTCTGTGTCCAGCTATACCTCTCCCTGCTTCTGCTTTGCTTTCCCTTGTTCAAGACCAAGTCTGAGCTTCATATCCTTGTCCAGCCCTGGAGTCCTTCATCCTGCCCCCATGTCCAGTCCTCTCCCGGATCTGAGCCTGAGTCAAGACCCAGGTTCCAGGTCCCTGTCCAGTCTCTGGCTTGGAGTCCTTGCCAGGTTCCTAATTCCTTGTCCAGGTCCCACTTTCCTACTCTAGTCCTAGCCCATGTCTTGTCCAGGGCCTGTGTCTTGTCCAGCATCGTTCCTTCCCCACTTCCCTTGCTTTCTTGTCCTCTCCGTAGTACTTCAGTGTCTGTGTCTTGCATTTGGGTCCATTCTCAATGCCCACCCCATGACATATGTAATATGAATGTAAGGAAGGACAATCCAATGATTGGTTACAACAGATAGAGCAAAGAGTTAAATTGTACCACAGGCAAAATTCATGAGTGAAGAATGCAGGACTGAAGATGTTGTATTTAAATGCAGACTAAGGTGGATGAGCTTGTGGTGCAATTAGAGATTTGTCAGTATAATGTTGTTGGCATCACTGAGTTGTGGCTTAAAGAAGGTTGTAGTTGGGAGTTTAGCATCAAAGGATATACTTTGTATCGAAAGGACAGTCAGGAAGGCATAGGCAATGGTGTGGCTCTATTGGTAAGTGATGGAATTACATCTTTAGAAAGAAGTGACATAGTGTCAGAGAATGTTGAATCTTTATGGGTGGAATTAAGAGACTGCAAGGGTAAAAAGATTATGGGAATTATATATAGACCTCAATAGTAGCTATGATGTGAGGTTGAGATTGCAAAGGGAGCTGGAAAAGGCATGTAATCACACAATTGCAATGAGGGACTTCAATATAGAAAGTGTTTTGGAAAATCAGGTTGGTATTAGATTGCAAGAGGGAATTTGTTGAATGCCTACAAGATGGCTTTTTTAGAGCAGCTTGTGCTCAAGCCTACTTGGGGAAGGTTATCTTAGTTTGAGTTGTGTAATAATCCGGATATTAAAACTTGGCTTAATGTAAAGGAACCCTTAGGAGACTGTGATCATAATATGATTGAATTCATACTGCAGTTTGAGAGGGAGAAGCACAAGTCACATGTATCAGTCATGCAATGGAATACAACAAAGGGAATTATGGAATTATAAAGGGGTGAGAGAGGAACTTGCCCAGGTGGATTGGAAGAGGATACTGGTGGGGATGAAGGCAGAAAAGAGATGGCTGAAGTTTCTGGGAATAGATCACAAAGTGCAGGATAGTTATGTCCCAAACAGCAGGGCTAGGTTACTGTGGCTGACAAGGGAAGCTGAAGACTACATAAGAGCCAAGGAAAGGGAATATAAGGTAACAAAAGTGAATGGGAATTTGGATGATTAGGAAACTTTTAAAATCAAACAAAAGGCAATTTAAAGAAGTGATTTTAAAAAAAGGAGAAGAAAAATGAGGGCAAACTAGCTGATAATATAAAGCAGGATACTAAAAGTTTTTTCAGTAAAACTTAAAAGTTTTTTAAGAATAAAAGGGAGGTGAAACTGATATTGGACAACTGAAGAATGATGCTGGTGAGGTAGTAATGGGGGGGGGGGGAAGGAACAAAGACATAACAGATGGGCTTAAGTAATTTGCTTCAGTCTTTACTGTGGAAGACACCGGTTGTATATCAAAGGTCTGAGTGTCAGGGAGCAGGAGTGACTGCCATTGCTATTACAAAGGAAGAAGTGTTAGGGAAACTGAAAGGCCTTAAGGTGGATGTCATCTGGACCAGAACAACATCCCAGAATCCTGAGAGGTTGCTGAAGAGTTGACAGATACATTGGTCATGATCTTTCCAGAGTCACTTGATTCTGGCATGGCCCAGGAGGACTGGAAGATTGCAAATGTCACTCCACTCTTTAAGAAGGGAGGAAGACAAAAGAGGAAGTTATACGCCAGTTAGCCTAACCTCAGTGGATGGGAAAATGTTGGAGTCTATTATTAAGGATGACGTTTCAGGGTGCTTGGAGTTTAATGATAAAATAAGTCAAAGTCAGCATAGTTTCTAAAAAGGGAAATTTTGCCTGACAAATCTGTTAGCACTCTTTGAGGAAGTTACAAGCAGGATGAACAAAAGGAAGGTAGTAGATGTTATTTACTTAGATTTTCAGAAGGTATTTGATAAGATGCTGATATGAGGCTGCTTAACAAGATAAAATCCTATAGTGTTACAGGAAAAGTACTGGCAAGGATAGAGGAATGGCTGACAGGCAGGAGGCAGCAAGTGGGAATAAATCAGGGCCTTTTCAGCTTGGCTAGTGGTGTTCCTCGGGTCAGTTTTGGGACTGCTGTTTTTCAAATTGTTCGTCAATGATTTAGAGAATGGAATTGATGGTTTTTTGGTAAAGTTTGTGCATGATACAAAGATAGCTTGATGGTAGATAGTGCTGAGGAAGCAATGCAATTGCAGCAGGACTTGGATAAATTGGAAAAATGGGCAAAAAGTAGCAGATGGCATACAGTGTTGGGAAATGTATGGAAATGAATTTTTGTAAAAGGAACAATAGTGCAGATTATCTAAACAAGGAGAAAATTCAAATATTGGAGGTGCAAAGGGCCCTTGTGCAAGACTCACAGAAGGTTAACTCACAGGTTGTCTGTGGTAAAGGAGCCAAATGCAATGTTGGCATTTATTTCAAGGAGAAAGGAATATAAAAACATGAAAATAATGCTGAAGCTTTATAAGAAGCTAATCAGGCCGCACTTGGGGTATTATCATTAGTTTTCAGCCCCTTATCTCAGGAAAATAATGTATTGACATTGGAGAGAATCCCAGGAGATTCAGGAGATTCATGAAGGGGTTAACATATGAAGAGTATTTGGCAGCTTTGGGCCTGTACTCTATGGAATTTAGAAGAATGTAGGGGGATCTCATTGAAACCTATGGAATTTTGAAAGGACATGATAACGTGGATGTGGAGAGGATATTTCCTCTAGTGGGTGTATCCAGAACTAGAGGGTGCAACCTCAAAAGTGAGGGATGATCTTTTAGAACAGAAGTAAGAAGGATTTTTTTAGCCAAAGAGTGGTGAATCTGTGGAATGCTCAGCCATGTACTGCGGTGGAG
Organism: Hypanus sabinus; assembly: GCF_030144855.1. Classification (NCBI taxonomy): domain Eukaryota; kingdom Metazoa; phylum Chordata; class Chondrichthyes; order Myliobatiformes; family Dasyatidae; genus Hypanus; species Hypanus sabinus. Next base: position 36,160,478 of record NC_082711.1, on the reverse strand, counting down.
GCCAAGTCCGTGGGTATATTCAAAGCAGAAGTTGATAGATTCCTGATTGATCGGGACATCAAAGGACAAGGTGAGAGGCAGGTATGTGGGGTTGAATGGGTTCTGGGATCAGCCATGATGAAGTGGCGGAATGGACTTTATGGGCTGAATGGCTTAATTCTGCTCCTATGTCTCACGGTCTTAAGGTCTTCCCCAGACCATGAGACTACTGAAGTCCCAGCCACCACCCAGGTCTCATTGCACATGAAATGCCAGTAACGTAATACTGCTTATTTTTTACCTTGTGTCATAAATATTCATTATTAATTTTTATAGAGTCATAGTCCTAGAAGAATATGGCACAGAAACAGGTCCTTTGGCTCATCTAGTCCGTGACGAACTATTTAAGCTGGCTATTCTCATTGATCTACGCTGGCATAATAGCCCTCTGTACTCTGAGGCTATCCGGACTCCTTTTAAACATTGACGAGAGCTTGCATGCACCACTTGCCCTGGCAATGGGTTCCTCATTCTCACAACCCTCTGAGTGAAGAAGTTTCCCTTCATGTTCCCCTTAAACTTTTCACCTTGCACCCTTAACCCATGTAGTAGTCCCACCCAACTTCAGTGGAAAAAGCCTGCTTACATTTATCCAATGGATACTCATAATTTTTCACACCTCTATCTAATCTCCCCTCAATCTTTATGTTCCAAGGAATAAAGTCCTAACTAATTCAATCTTTGATTATAACTCATGTCCTACAGTCTGGCAATATCCTTGTTAATTGCCTCTGCACTCTTTTAACCTTATTTACATCTTACCTGTGTTTATTTATCAACAAGTTCTTGTTCAATTTGTGGCAATACTAATGTGTTTCGCACCTTGGTCTGGAGGAACATTATTTTGTTTGGCAGCATACATGTGTGTAGTTGAAAGACAATAAGTTGAACTTGGGGGGGGGGGGGAAATGCCAGGATATGGATGGAGGTGGTGTGCATGGTGAGGGGGAGCAATTCTACATTTAGCTTTGGGGAGTGAAGCTAGGATCATGGAGGAAAGGCACAAGATATCCTGAAATCTGGAGCAACAATCTGCTGTAAGAAAGCAACAGGTTAAGTGGTATCAGTGGGAGGAAACGTACTGTCGATGTTTCAGTGTGAGACCCTGCGTAAAAGTTCAAAGTTCACAGTAAATTTTATTATCAAAGTACATATATGTCACCGTATACAACTGTGTGCATACTCTACAAATCTATAGAATAATAACTATAACAGAATCAATGAAAGACCCACCCAACTAGGGTGTACAGCCAGAGTGCAGAAGACAACAAATTATGCAAATATTAAAAAAATTGCAAAACATGAGAAGATAAGCCCCTGAAAGTGAGTCCAGCTGCCAGGGAACATTTCAATGAGGGGCAAGTGAATTTGAGTGAAGGTATCTGCCACTCAGCTCAAGAGTTTGATGGGTGAGGGACAGCAACTGTTCCTGAACCTAGTGGCCACTGTAAGGAAGGACTGATCCACTTGATGACAGAGGAAGAATATATTTTTGGTGGTGAATGTAATTAGTTATGGATAAAAACATAAATAAAACAGAAGGTAAAGTTCTCACTTGGGCTGAAGCCATCTTTTTACACTGAAGTGAATTATCAAAAAGGACACAGATAAAAGTGGCCTGGAAAAAGGCATTTATGGTAAGGCATTCTCAGAAGAATGAGAGCCAGCAAGGAGATTTCATGTAAACTTAGTTCCTCAAAGAAAAGGAGTAAAGGTTTCTGAATTATAGCCCTCATTAGGAGGACGAAACACAGAGAGGGAAGAATAAGGAAAAAATGGGAAGCTTTTGTCAGATACCAGGAGATGAATGTAGTAGAAAGCCAAGAATAGTACAGAGAATACAGGCAAATTAGGAAAATAGGAAGAGGTATGAAAATAAACTTTGAAGTAAAATTTTTAAAAAAGCTCAAGGTTATTTCAAGGGGACATAAGGAGAAAAAGGATACCTAAAAGCACACGATATTAGGAACCAGCAAAATAATCTGTATGAGGAGACAAAGGATATGAACGAGGTTCTAACGGATGCTTTCAGGTGTTTAGAGAAGTAAGAGACATTGCCTATAATGTGATTAAGGAGCAAGGATTTGAAATACTGAAAGGAATAAACAAAGCAAGAAGATGAGTATTGAGGCACATGGAATGTTTCATCATGGATAATTGGTCAGGCCTGGATGAAGTACATCCAAGGAAACAAGGGAGAAAATATCTGACAATCATTTTCCAACCACACAGAAGGTGCTGAAAGATTGGAAGACTGCTGGTGCAATTGAGTTGTTTAAAAAGGGAATTAACTAGCTAGCTGCATTCATTTCACTTGTGGAAAAAATCTTTGCATGTAATTAGGAGAGAATAAAGGAAGTTCAAGATAAACATATTTCCACAAAGTAAAGGAGTAAAAGGTTTTGGAATTAGCACTTTCATTTAGAACTAATTGTTCCCATTATTCCCATGACTTTATGGGTTTCTTCTGGGTGCTCTGGTTTCCTCCTAAATTCCAAAAACGTGTGGGTCACTTGGCTATAATTGAGCAACATGGGCTTGTCGGGTCAGAAGGGCCTGTTACTGTGCTGAATGTCAAAATAAAAATAAACAATAAGATAAGTAAATGTCAGGCAGTAAAAGAAGTCCAGGTTCATGGCATCTAAGGAGATTGAAACATTGTTCCATGTCCACATGATCCAAAAGGGCAAAGGTTGATAAGAAAGCTGGTGACAGTGCCATCACTGAGCACACATGAGATGAGCTGTACTCTTTGCAATATCAGCACATGAAGCTGGACCAAATGGCCCACCCGGGCAGGTCCTCAGCAACTGTGCTGACCAGCTAGCAGAGGTTTTTACTGAAATCTACAACCTGTCATTGTCCCTTGCTGTGGTCCCTGCATGCTTCAAAACATTATACCAATCACAAAGCAGTCAGCGGTAACATGCCTCAATGACTATAGACAAATTTCACTCACTAAGAAGCCACCGAGTGCCTGGACAGACTGGCTATGTCCCACTTTAAGAACACCATCCTTGTGAACTGAACCAATACTAGTTTTCTTAAAAGGCAAATAGATCAACTGAGAACATCATCTCCATCAGTCTCCACATCGCACTGGAACACCTGGAGGATAAAGACACACAAGGCGGAATGCTTTTTATTGACTACAAGTCTGCCTTCAATTCCAGGGATTGGAAGAATTACAAATAACAATGAAACAGCCTACAGAGAGGAGGTGGAGAAACTGTTTGGATGGTGCGTTAACCATAAAATGTTCACTCAATATTGGGGAAAAAAACAAAGAAATAATTATCAACTTCAAGAAATCAAGAAGGTATGCACATGCTCCACTATTCATAAATGGTGAAGTAGTGGGAAGTGTCTCCAGCTTTAAGTACTTGGGAGTGAACATCACAGAGGATCTCTCCTGGACCACCAACACCTCCTCGATAGTAGGGAAGTCTCAGCAGCACCTGTACTACCTAAGGGGTTTAAAGAGAGCAAATCTGCCCCAAAAGTTGCTAGTAAACTTTTACCAAAATGTAAGTGAGAGCATGACAGTATGGTACACAGGCTGTAACAAGAACCATCAAAGAGCATTTCAACGAGTGATCAGGACTGCACAGAACTTCATTGAGACACAGCTACCAGATTTGAATATCATCTACACCTCACACTGTCAATCTCCTCCATATGGCAGGAGGCACATAAACATTTCTGCACAGACTTTGAGACTGAACACAGCTTTTTGCCCAGGGCTGTCGTGTAGCAGAGAAATGCCCCTCCCCCACCTACCCATAGTCAATAAGCACGATGGACAATCACTTAGTGCAATACACGGGCATGTGCAATATTTCAGTTTAAGTGGGGTAGCTACATTCTGTTGATTTCAGAGCTCTTTTAAAAAAATCTCAGCTTTAATTCTTGATGCTGTTTTATATTTAATCATTATATCTTATTACACAAACAATGTTTGAATGGGGCAGCTACTGTTTCTTTTAATTTTAGAGTTGTTTGTTGTTTTTAATTCATTTGGAACTTAGATGTCATTCTAAATCACTCAGATGTTTTCTTTAAATTTAGCCATTGTGTTTTTAGTAATTGAATTACCAGTATACTGTTTTGCACTGAATGGAACAACACTGCAATCTCATTATCCTCAGAAATGACAGCAAAGCACAAACTAACTGGTGGGATCGCTGTGCTGCCAGAGAGGGGAGACTGCCATTTGATCGCTGGTGGGATCGCTCTGCTGCTGCTGGAGAGGGGAGACTGCCATTTGATCACTGGTGGGATCGCTCTGCTGCTGCTGGAGAGGGGAGACTGCCATTTGATCGCTGGTGGGATCGCTCTGCTGCTGGAGAGGGGAGACTGCCATTTGATCGCTGGTGGGATCGCTCTGCTGCCAGAGAGGGGAGACTGCCATTTGATCACTGGTGGGATCGCTCTGCTGCTGGAGAGGGGAGACTGCCATTTGATCACTGGTGGGATCGCTCTGCTGCTGGAGAGGGGAGACTGCCATTTGATCACTGGTGGGATCACTCTGCTGACGGAGAGGGGAAACTGTCTTCTGATTGCTGGTGGGATTGCTCACTGCCAGAGAGGGAAAGGCCTGCTGCTATGCCCAAAAAAAAGTTACCCAGTTTTTCTGCTTTTTCGATACGGACTTGGACTATGGACATTTTTCAGTTTTATAGTTTTTCCATATTCTGTGTTTTTCATCCAAACTTTCTCATTTTTTTGTGTGTGTGCAGGGGAAGTGGATTTGAGGGTCAATGTGCCTGTTCCATTTTCATTCATTTTTTTGAGTGGGGAGGAGGGATTTGGGGGTTGATGATTCTTTTCTTTCTTGGTTTTGTAGCCACCTGGAATAGAAGAATTTCAGAGTTGTATATTTTGATAATAAATGAACACCAGGACCACCAGACTCAAAAATAAACATTTAGTTCCCACAAGCAGTAAGGCTGATCAACACTTCTGCCTACTCCAACACAACACTCCACCCATCACCAATACTTTATCATTTCCTGTCAGTCACCTTATGTAAAAACACCTCTGTACCTAGCTTCACTTTATATACATACTGTCAATCTATATATAGAAGTAATTTTATGTATTTATATTTATTATGTTTTCCTTGTTATTGTGTTCTTTATCTTAGTGTATTTTTTATATGATGCATCAGATCTGGAGTAACAATTATTTTGTCCTCCTTTACACTGGTGTGCTGAAAATGACAATAATCCTTAAACAATCTTGAACAATCTGCATGGGAATCCTCAATAAATAGAGGTTGGAGATCAAAAAATGTGAAGGAAGTTTGGAAACTTGGAGTGTGTGTCCACAGCGTCTTCAAGATAGCGATACAAGTAGATAAATTAACTTAAAATGCATTCTACATGTTTTAGTCTATTCACAAGACATTGAATACATGACAAAGGGCATTAGGCTAGAATTGTTAACAACAATGGACTATTATACAAAGTTCTGATTAGCATATTACCAAAATAGCGTGACCGTGCTGAGAAGAGAGTTCCTAAGAATTCTGCTTGGAATCTTGCTGCACTGAGGAAGGATTAAACTAACAGGCACAGTGCAAACCAAGAGGAGACTTAATTAAATCATCTAATATCAAGAAAGTGCATAAGAAATAGGGGCAGAACTAAACATTTCAACCCATCAAGATCCTTAATTCAATAAGTTCAAGGCTGATCTTCCTCAACACCCGTTTACTTGTGTATTTCAGCTGATTTCTTGAGTCCCCTAAGACCCAGAAATTGGTCAACCATTCAATGAAGTCGATAACTGAGCCTCCCCATGTCTCTAGCACAGATACTTCCAAAGGACCGCCATCTTCTCAGTGATGACATTTTCCCTCATTTTAATCCTAAATGTTTTACACATTATTTTGAGGTTGTGCCATCCAAATTCTAGCCAAAGAAACATGTCATTGATATTTATCTTGCTGAATCTCCAATGGATTCTGTGAATTTCGGCTCTAAATTTTCTGAACTTATAGAGATAAACAGTGTGGAAGTAGGCCATTTGGCCCACTGGATCTACACTGATCAATGTTCCATGAAGTTGGAGTCTCTCAGCTCTTATATTCAATATTCTGGCTAATAAAGCCAGGGCATTGAATACAAGTCACCTACAAGTTCCTTTATCCATTCTTAACCAATTTATCAACTGGCATTGACACTGTCAAGGACTTGTATTCCAAGGTCCATTTGTTTTTCAATACTTTCTAGGACCTTATTATTTATGGTGCATGTCCTAGCCTCATTATTACTTCCAAAATGCATTTCACCACATTTATGAGGAATAAACTCCATCTGCCATTTCTCAGCCTAATTGATTAATACATCAATATCACTCTGTAGCCTGAGACTACCCTCCATACTGTCAATTACTCAACCAATCTTTATTTCAGCTACAATTTTACTGATCCTCAAAGAACTACCAAAGCATTAATCAACCCAAATTTCCCTTTCATAAACACATGCTGCCTCTGCTCAATCATACTTTAATTTTCTAAATGTCTTGGCATCACGTATTTAATTGTAGATTCCAGCATTTCATCAACTATTGAACTCAGGCTGAGAGTTCAGTCATTCTGTTTCATCTCTCCCTCCTTTCTTAAATAGTGGGATCACATTTTCTACCAACCAGTCTGCAAGAACCAACTCCAGAATATACAGAGTTTTAAGAGCTAAGATAACCAGAGAATCAACTCTTTCAAAACTCTATAGTATAGAACATCTGATCATTAGGTTTGGGGGTTTATTAGTTTTCAGGCTTATTCACTGCTCCAGTAGTAATTCTTTATCACAACTAACACATTTTACTTCTTTCTTTGCGCTGAATAATTGCTTATTTAGTTTCCTGTGAAGACAGACATAAAGTATTTGTTTAATTCTCTGCCATTTCCTTATCCGATGTTATAAATTCTCATTTCTCTCTCTGCAGGGACCCACACTTACTCTTGCGCTTCTTTACCTTCATATGTACCAAAAAAAAAACAAACTTTTATAGTCTGTTTTTATGTTTCTCTCTGGGTTGCTCTTGAAATTTATTTTCTCTTCTTTTATTAATTTACTGAACATCCTTTGCTGAATTCTAAAACACTACAGATAAGTATTTGGATGAGCTGTGACCACTGGGACTATGCATCTAATATAAAAGGTGGATTTAGCTGGGTATCCCTTTACTATTGCTTCTATTTTTGGTAACTTTTTACCCTTTTCCTTAGATTTAGTACTAACTTTATCTTTCCTGTTTCATGTGGTCAGATCATAAGACCATAAATCATAAGATATATGAACCTAATTAAATCAATTGGCCCATTGAGTATGCTCCATCATTCTATCATAGCTAATTTATTATCCCTTATGACCCCATTCTCCTGCCTTCTCCCCAAAATGTCTGATGCCTTTACTAATCAAGAACCTATCAAGTTTGCTTTTGTGAGTTTATTCCTTAAGAAATGTATATTTACTGCAAAATTCTGGTCACAGCCTATAGTGTAATTTCCCAACCTTCCCCTGTCCCCTTATACTTTTATAATATTTAGGGTCAGGATACTAAGAAGTATAGGTACAAAGTAATTGGTAGAAAGATTAGACAAGAAAAAAAAAGCCATCTGCATAGGAAATGTCTAGAACTCATTACTTGAGGGGGTATTAGTGATATAAAACTCTCTTTACATTTAAAAAGTCATTGGATTTAAAATGGCCAGGGCTATTGCTTAAATGTTGTAAGGTGGGATTAAGCTGGGGAACTCTTGATCATTGGCAATGAACTCAAAGGACCAAATGGCCTCTTCTGATGTGATAAATGTTCCATGATTCTAAATGCCCTAAATAGGTACTTGATCTCATTAAGGTTAAATAATTGATTTCGGCATGATAATTTTAAAAGGTTTTGTTTCTTCCTTCAAATTTCCTATGAAAGTAGAAATGACAAATTGTCATTTGAGCCTTTCATTGCATGGGATTTTCTGCAAGTGAATTTGCTTTGCTGGAGCTTAGATCCTAAATGTGCATTTATTTCCATCTTTGTTTCCACCATACATTCCGGCATAAAATAGGGTCGGGATGGTAGAGCAGACATAAGGCTTAGAAGTGCAGTGAACTGACAGCACTTACAGGATTGTTGGAGTTCTCGAAAGCAACTCAGGTAACGTCCAGAAGTGTCAGTGTGCTCAATTGCACCAGTGGATTCAGCAAACACACGGTATTAAAGAGCGCCTTTAGAGGAGAAGAGTCTGTCTAGGGAGTTGCCAGTTTTGATAGTGGCAGTGAGATCAATGGGCTGCTATTGATGTCACAGTGCAGATCGTTGTGAGAATCAAACTATGTTAAGGTATACATTTGGATGCGGTTGGGGGGGGAAGGCCTCTGAGGAAAGACAGAAGCAACAATGTAGCTTATACAAACGCAGGAATAAGACTGCGAGAACAATAGTATCAGGGTATACTATTGTAGAGGTAGGGGGCAGAATGACATTTCAGCGGCTGCAAATGAGAGTCCAGGATTTCAGGTTGCTTCCCTGGTGCTAGGCTCGAGTATGAGGGGTGATTGATAAGTTTGTGGCCTAAGGTAGAAGGAGTCAATTTTAGAAAACCTAGCACATTTATTTTTCACCCTCCCCTCGTGTTGCCACCATGTCCTGGTGGACCTCCTTGGGTGATAAGCCCTTGAGACCGAGGTGGCAGATGACTGCACGAAGGCCAATGTTGTCCATTTTCTCAGACAGTGCTTACTTCCAATTTTCAATGATCTGAAACAGAAATACCACAAAAAGTTATTAACATCAAACTTTCTGCACAATCACTCAGAGTTGAACTGTATGTGCATGAAATGAGAGCTGTACAACTCATCTCCTTCTACCTTAGGCCACAAACTTATCAATGACTCCTGTTGTGGACACTTTCTGAAGGTCCCAGGCGCTGACTTCTACAGAGAAGGGATCCGTATGCTCCATGACAGCTGGACTAAGTGTGTAAATGTAGGAGGGGACTATATTGAAAAATAAATGTGCTAGGTTTTCTGAAATTGGCTTCTTCTACCTTAGGCCATGAACTTATCAATCACCCCTCGTATGCCTCAGAGCAATTGCAGGACATTTGGAAGAGTGCAGATGATCAGCGAGTGGTTATGGTACATGGTGCTACCATCAATATAAGTTATAGAAAGGGTGAAGTCCTGCATCATGTGCTTAGATTGCCGTTCAGACAGAAGGACTTTGAAGGTTCTAATCTCTGAATTGTTTCTACCAACACTAACTAGTGAATATAGTTATAGAAGTACGGGTCAGGTGAACGCATGCCTGGAGGGATGGTGCAGAAGGATAGGCTTTAGATTCCTGTATCATTGACATCATCCAGGACACCCCCAAGAAGGCAGCAATCATCATAAGGATCCTCACCATCCAGGGCATGCACTTTTCTCATTGCTATCATCAAGGAGGAGGCATGGGAACCTGAAGACACACACTCAATGTTTTAGAAACAGCTTCTTTCCCTCTGCCATCAGATTTCTGAACAGACCATGAAAGCATGAATACTACCTCACTTTTTGCTCTATTTTTGTACAATTTGTTATTATATTTCTTATTGCAACTTAGTTATTTTTGTATGTACTGCTCCATAGTGCTGCCTCCAAACAACACATTTCATGACACATTAGTGATAATAAACCTGATTCTGATTCTGGGGAAGATGAAGCGTGTTAAGGAGTGACAGGCTGCAGCTAAAACAGAATGGCAGCAACATCTTATGGGGATGTTTGCCCATGCTTCTGGGGGAGATTTGAACCCAGCAGGAGAAAGGGAATCAAAGTACGAGGGGTGATGGATAAGTTCGTGGCCTAAGGTACAAGGTGTCAATTTTAGAAAACCTGGCATATTTGTTTTTCAACATAGTCCCCTCCTACATTTACACACTTAGTCCAATGGTCATAGAGCATATGGATCCCTTCTTTGTAGAAGTCAACGTCTTGGACCTTCAGAAAATGGTCCACAGACGGGGCGATTGATAAGTTCATGGCCTAAGGAAGAAGGAGATGAGTTATACAGCTCTCGTTACATGCATGTTCATCTCTTTGAGTGATTATGTAGCCCCTTTGAAATTAATAACTTTTTGTGGTATTTCTGTTTCAGATAATTGAAAATTGCAAGTAAGCACTGTCTGAGAAAATGGACAACATCAGCCTTCGTGCAGTCATCTGCTACCTCAGTCTCAAGGGCTTATCACCCAAGGAGGTCCACCAGGACATGGTGGCAACACGAGGGGAGGGTGAAAAATAAATGTGCTAGGTTTTCTAAAATTGACTCCTTCTACCTTAGGCCACAAACTTATCAATCACCCCTCGTAAATGTTCAGAAGGCGAGGTATGGTCACCTTAGGAGAAAATAGCAGTAAATCTAGTAGGCAGAGCATAAACACATCTGAGGAGAATACAAAGGTAAATTGCATCTATCTTAATGCAAGAAGTCTTACTAGAAATGTTGCTTTAGTTAACATTTGGGACAAAGAAACTGTTTTGATTATTGAGATATGCTTGAAGGATGGGCAGGACTGGCTATTCAATATTCCAGGGTATGAAATTTTCAGGTAAAAAAGAGGGGTATGTAAAAAGGAAGAAGTTATTGAATGCAGGAGATTCTGCAGGTGCTGGAAATCTTGAGAGGCAAACACAGAATGCTTCAAGAGCTAGGCAAGTCAGGCAGCATTAATGGTGGGGAATAAACAATTGACATTTCGGGCCAAGATCCTTCATCAGGACTGAAAGGAAAGGCAAAGCCAGAATTAGAAGGTGAGATAAGGGGAAGTAGTAAAAGCTGGCTGTTGATAAGTGAGATCATATGATGGGGGGGGGGGTGGGTGGGAGGGAGAGAGGGGATGAAGTAAGAAGTTGGGAGGTGGTAGGTGGAAGAGGTAATGGGCTGATGAAGAAGGAATCTAATTGGAGAGGATCATAGAAGAAAGAGGAGGATGGGAACCAGAGGGAAGTACTGAGCAGGTGAGGAGAAGAGAAGGGGTAAGAGGGTAAACAGAATTGGAAATGACTAAAGAATGAAGGAGGGAAGTTAGAGAAGTTAATGTTCATGCCATCAAGTTAGAAGTTACCTGGACGAAATATGAGGTGTTGCACCTCCAAGCTGAGTTTGGCCTCATCCTAGCAGTACAGGAGGCCATGGAGGCATTGAACAGTTGGTCAAAGAATTCATTACTGCATTATTGCCAGATGAAATCCACAAAGGCTCCTGAAGTGATGCAAGACAGCTGGAGATTGAAAACAAAAGGATGCCATCATTTTGCTAAGGTGTGTAGTGCACAATCTAACAGTTAACAAGAGATAGAGGAACAGATATATTGGCAAATTGCAGAGCGATGCAACAAAAATATTGTATGATTTCAATTTCCCAATTATTAACTGGAATTGCCCAACAGTAAAAGGCCCAGAAGAACCAAAGTTTTTGAGGTGTGTTCAGCATGCCCTCTCCACCCTCAGTCCTGATGAAAGATGAACCCAAAACATCAACATTTCCTTTCCCCCTACAGCTGGTGCTCGCCTCATTGAGTTCATCCAGCAGATTGTTTCTTGCTCCAGATTCGAACATCTGTAGTTTCTTGAGTCTCCTCAGATAAATCAATGACTTCTAACTTGCCATCAGCAACACAGCAATATAAGTCATTGATAATATTGAAGAAATACTCCTAGAGGATTTAATAATATCTGTAATGGTGGGATATTCCCTTTTTCCAACTCAGCTGCTGCCTGGCAACAGTTCAAAGTAATCCTTAATCCAATAGTCGTGATGTCATCAAACTGGTTTGGCAGACAAATGCCGCATTTCAGGAAGCAAACAGCACAATTTTTAATTAACATTTTAAACCTTAAATAGAAATCAAAAGAAACTCATATGATTAGGATATTTGTTGCAACATTAAAAAAAATAAATTTTAAAAGAATACAAAACAGGCATTTTTTTCAAATAAATTATTTCTCCAATAAAATAATAAGATGCAGGCATAACAAAGAGTTATTTGAAGGGTATATAAAGTAATTGTGGTGCCTTAAGCATTTAAAAGTTCTTTTTGCCCCAAATGACCAATGAATTGGATTTTCAATGTGCTTTATAGTATGACTAGTTAAGAACTCAATTTCTAATTATTTAGAGGATTCCAAACCATTGGTATAATCAACAGTAAGAGGAATTGCAAAAAAATTACAGGAAGAGAATACCAAATGCAGAATGTTGATAAATAAAGTAAAACTCAAATTAATACAAGAGGGCATTTTCATCAAGAAAAATACAAAGTCACTTTTCACTCGGAAGGTGAGCTGGAGAGAAAGAGGGAGGGGGGAGAGAGAGAGAATAGATCAATCAAACAATGAGATTCTATATATTCTATATGTGGTTTATTGACTACAACTCAGAGTTGAATTCAATCATACCCTCAGTTCTAATCAGCAAGCTCCAAACCTCGGACTCGGTACCTCCCCCAGTAACTGGATCCTTGTCTTCCTCAATGGAAGACTACAGTCAGTGCGGATTGGAAGTAACATCTCATTCTGGCTGACGGTCAACACTGGTGCACATCAGGGATGCATGCTTAGCCCACTGCTCGACTCTGTCTTCACCGACAACTGTTTGGCTAGGTACAGCTCAAATGCCAACTATAAATTTGCTAATGAAACAACTATTGAGAGCAGAATTTCATATGATGATGAGGAGGCATACACGAGTGAGACAGATCAGCTGGTTGAGTGGCTGACCAGTCTCAAACTCCTGGGCGTTAACATCTCTGAAGAACTATCTGGGTCTACCATATTGATGCAAAAATAAATAAGGCACAAAATTGATTATATTTCATTAGGAGTTTGAGTAGACATGGTTTGTCACCAAACACTCTCACAAATTTCTACAGGAGTGTAATGCAAAGCATTCTACCTGGTTGCAACACCATGTGGTAGTGAGGGACCACTCTGCACAAGATTGGAAAAAGCTGCAGAAAGTTATAAACTCAGCCAGCTCCCATCATGGGCACTAGCTTCGCCAGCATCGTAGACTCTTCAAAAGTTGATGCCTCAAGAATCTATCATTAATGACCCCTATCACCCAGGACACACTGTCTTCTCATTACTACCATCTAGGAAGGGATACAAGAGGCCTGAAAATAGACACTCAATGTTGCTTCTTCCCCTGAACCATCAGACTTCTGAATGGACAATGAACCCATGACAACTATCTTACTATTTCTTTTTAGCTCTTTTTGCACTAATAACTTAATTATATATATGGAAACATAGAAAACCTACAGCACAATACAGGCCCTTCGGCCCCCAAAGCTGTGCCGAATACGTACTTACTTTAAAAATTACCTAGGGTTACCCATAACCCTCTATATTTCTAAGATCCATGTACCTATCCGGGAGTCTCTTAAAAGACCCTATCATTTCCACCTCCACCACTGTCACTAGCAGCCTATTCCATGCAGTCACCTCTCTCCACATAAAAATCTTACCGCTGATATCTCCTCTGTACCTATTTCCAAGCACCTTAAAGCTGTGCCCTCTTGTGTTAGTCATTTCAGCCCAGGGAAAAAGCCTCTGGCCATCCATACGATCACTGTAATTTATAGTTTTTTTTTATTACACTGCTGTTGCAAAACAACAAATTTCATGACATATACCAGTGATATTAAACCTGTTTCTGATTCTGAGGGAAGTCTGTGATAGAGTGGAGAAAAGCGTATGCAGTAGTAAGTTTTAGTCTATTAGACTGCCAATGATACGTGTTCAATTCCACCACTGTCTGTAAATAATTTGTATGTTCTCCCCATGACTGCATGGGCTGCTATGGCAGCTCTGATTTCCTTTCACATTCCAAGAACATATGTTTTAGTAGGTTAATTGGTCATATGGATGTAATACAGCACCATTGGCTTGTTGGGCTGCAAGGGCCTGTTTCCATGCTGAATCTCTAAATAAAATAAAATAACCAAGGTTCTCCAGATAACACACCTGCTTTCAATGTTCTCTATGGCCAAGTGGGTGCTTGTTTGTGATTGCTGATCTATATGAAGAAAGTGATGAGGGAAATAGAGATAAGAAGAAACTGAGATGCAGAAATAAAGGACCATACTTGAAAGATTGAGCTGATCAGTTGTGTCTGCTGGGAGAATAAAATACTGTTGAGTAAATAAAAAAAACACAAAATGCTGGCAGAACTCAGCAGGTCAAACAGCATCTATAGGAGGAGGTAATAACGATGTTTTGGGCCAAAACCCTTCATCAGGAATGAATCTGCAGATGCTGAAAATAAATAAAAAAGCACAAAATGCTGGCAGAACTCAGCAGGCCAGACAGCAAGAATCTGCAGATTCACTCATGTTACTGTTGAGTAAATATTGCTGATGGACTCCCTAACATTGAAACACGTCAGTTCTGCCAAAAAGAGGAAAGACAGGCTTTCTCAAATTTCTGAGATAGCAGAAAACACTGTTATCTCCTGAACAACCTTGGTTTTTATTCTTCAGAGACATTCCTTTTATTTTCACCCTTCCTCTGCAATTAAAACTCAACTATTTTCTCACTTTCCCATATAGAATGAACCGTCTTTGACCTGAAGCATTAACTGCTTTTCTCTCTTCACAGATATAACTTGAACTCTTGAGTACCCCAACATTTCTGTTTTTTTTATTTCAGAGTTTCAGCATCTGCCTTTTCACTTTTCATCCAAAAGTTACAGGGCAAGTTAGCAAGATTGTCTAAAAGGCAAAGCTGAGCACTCAAGGTTTTTCAAGGTGCCAGAATTGAAAAGTAGGAAAGTTAGGCTGAACTTCTTGTAAATCTAGATTAGAGCACATTTAAATAAGTGCAAAGATTTCACCTTGCTATATTAAATTAAAAGCACAGTAATGCTGAAGGAATTGCAGAAATTTACAAAAAGGATTCAGGAATGCAAGGTTATTTTTAACAGGAAAGAATATACAGTTGGGGTCTCTTTTCTCTTGAGAAACATTGTCATTGACCTAACATAGTTTTTTAAAGTGATGAATAATTTCAATAAATTGAATGCAGTGGGAGAGTAAAATCACTATATTGATGACTGTTATGAGATGTAGCTCTCAGGTTACAGGAAGTAGTCTATATTTTTCAGGGACTTCTCATGGATCTTTATTGCTGGAGTGTGCAGGGGCAGGGTGGAGTGTGGGGGGAGTTGAAGTTGGAAAAGCACCTTTATCACTCTGCCTCTTCTCCATCTCCCTCTGGTGCTCCCCTCCCCCTTTCTTTCTCCCTAGGCCTCCCGTCCCATGTTCCTTTCCCTTCTCCAGCTCTGTATCCCTTTTGCCAATCACCTTTCCAGCTCTCAGCTTCACCCCACCTCCTCCAGTCTTCTCCTATCATTTTGGATTTCCCCCTTCCCCTCCTACTTTCAAATCTCCTACTATCTTTCCTTTCAGTTAGTCCTGACGAAGGGTCTCGGCCCGAAATGTTGACAGCGCTTCTCCCTATAGATGCTGCCTGACCTGCTGCGTTCCACCAGCATTTTGTGTGTGTCACCTTTGTTTAGTATTTGTTAAGTGTACCTAAGCGATTGCCTCAACAGTGATTTTGAGCTCAGTCTCTGAGTGAGGGCAAATGTAAGCACTATTTGAATAATGCTGTTTAAATTCCATGGTTGGCATGACCTTGGTTCTGGAGAAGATTTGACATGGATCTAACAGGTCTGTTGGACCTAGAGGTTAGTTCTGTTCCTATATGAAGCTTGAGGGGAGTTCTTAAAGCAGTACAACAAGTATACTGGAAAATGTTCTGAGATGATGCTACCATTTTGTTTGACTGAGATTGGGCCACTTGTGAACCTATTGGTTTGGATCATTGTTGATCTTATGTGAACTCATGAAAAAGCTGAACTTCACATGCTCTAGTATGTTCTTTGTTCTGTTAGAGAAGCAGAAACTGTATGGCATTGCCTGCAGAAGGATATGAAATCACAGTGAGTAATTGAAACATTTCTATTATTTAGTCATGCACAGAATTACTGAAATTGCTAGATGATTTACTGTGTAAATGACAGTAGCTTCATCAGGACAACCAGATTCAAATACACCTACTTCCTGTAGGCTGATCAACATCTCCACTCATTAACACACACCACCACCATTTCCTGTCAGAATCACCTTGTATGCAGATACTACTGTATCTAACATCACTTTATATATATGTAATTGGGCTATGTATATAAGCTAATCTTATACATTTATATTTATTGTGTTTGTTTTGCTTATTATGTTTTTTTTTGTGCTGCATCGGATCCAGGGTAATAATCATTTCATTCTCCTTGTTTCCTGATGAATGTTAGTAAACTATTTCAAATCTTGAATCTTGAATCACGTCTATTGCAAAATCAGGTCCATGTAGTCCAAAAACATATCAAATTCTTTCTAAATGGAGTTGGCTGTTGGAAGGATTCGTTGGAGAGGCAGAGACATTTGAGGTTGAGATGATACAACTGTTCACATTACTTTCTTTCCAGATACTGTGATTAGGTTAGGGTTAATTGTCTTTGTCTGGGGTTGCTGGGGCAGCATGCCCCAAAGGGCAGGAAGGGCCTACTCCATCGCTAAATAAAATAAAACTCCCTGCTGTGGAGGAGACTGAAAGGGAATTAATCATTCGAAAAAAACAAGAGTGAGATGCTGGAAAGTGTGACAGTCTTTTCGCCAGATACATTTATTGTGAGCATTTTGAAATCCATGTCTTCTACCGATAATCAGATGTACCACATTCTGCCAGGATGTACAGTTATGACAGCAGCTGCCATACCAATGTGACTTACATATTTCTGCGCTGTTAAGCATGTAACTGACATTAAATGTAAATGCTTTTTGACAGTGCTAATGATGTGAGAATATTTTGTCACATCAGTAAATCAAAATATACAATGATAGAAATGATAATGTATTTCAGTATATCTCCTCATCCTTTTCCTGTTTCACAACCCTATGCATTAGACTAGCGTCCTCTGTATGACTGCCATGTAGTTGCTGGAATACTGTTCTCCTTTCCCTATTGCTCCACACAGATACCCTTGCTGACTCACAACAGCCATTGTCTTTGATGAACCAGCTTCAGACCATTGACCTTAGACAATTAAAAACACAGCCCGGTGCTTCTGTAGGGTGGGGGAGGAATGTCCCAAGCTGACATGTTGATATCCTCTTAATAGTGCAATGATCACCCTGTACACATTTTGCTCCACCAGCTGTGCTGCCTGATAAGCACTGTGTCACAGGTATCGTGTCCTTGCTGTCTTTAAACAAACAGTACTCTGCTGATTGCTGGGATGGATGGTCAGGACTATATGTCTGTTTCTGCAGAAAAGTGACAAGTTCTCAATTGCCATGCCTCTACTCTTGTATGAAGCAACCTGCTTAGAGGTGGAATCTCTCTGATCCAAGAAAAAAAATGGACCAACAGGCAGCATTTTTCCTTTCAGCTAGCTGCTGTTATCAAGCACTCTTTGACTTCTGATAACCACATGGTTAGTATTCATAGACAACAGCCACCTGCTCACAAATGGCACTCTCTGTTCAACAAGGACATCAAGTGGGTCACTGGTGTTACGAACCCCGTAACTGGGTGACTTACCAGCAAAGATAGGGACGTCCGTTGAAGTCTGATGATACTATTTTTAATCGTATTTATTAGTAAAAAGACACAAAAATAATATCAATGCAAACTTACAGATAATATACGTCATCAATACTAAATCTAAAAGTACGGGTATAGTAATAATAAGAAATAAGCTCTGTCGTTGTCTAGGGGATAATGAATTGTCCGATGGAAATATATAGTTCGTTTCAGTTCACACAGGCTACAGCCTTTGGTTGATCGTGTTGTTGTCATTGTTGGAGAGAGAGGAATAGAAAAACTTGCCGGCTTTCCTTGTTACAATCTTTATCCGTATCCGTCCTTTAGCAAGGCCGTTCCGTGGAGGACTTGTCATCCAGGCAAGGATGGACACACACACAAGCCCCCACCGGTCTCATACGTTTCTCCTGGTGTGTCTGAAGGTGTTGTTCCCCAGACCCTCTTTTATCCTTACTCACGGGGTCTCAGATGTCAATCAGGTTGGGATGATGCAATCTCTCAACCAGCCCACACTAGTCGTCCCCGAGGGCTTCAATGAATAGTACAGTACTCAATACAAAATTCCATCTCCAAGAGACAATGACAGTAATCAATGGTTCCGTCCCGTTTTTGTTAGGAGGCATTCCCCCTACCTTGTGTATTCTGCGTTGTCTATGGCAACTGTTGGGGCTGTGATCCTGTGTCTCGCTCTCTCTCATTATTGCCATGATGTGTATCTCTCTTATTTCCTGGGTCCCAGTCCCGAATTAATAGCGATCTTGCGATTCTCAAAAAGGACTTTGTAAGAGTTGTGGCACGTTCGTAACACCCCCTTCCTTCTAGGATTTTTACCACCGGTAAAAATGAATTAATACGGAGTCTTACAGGATTTCAGAATCTAACACAATACAAAAGAGTTTTTTTTTCACTACAGACTAATACAGTTATACATTCAATTCAGCATCTAAACAGTTAGCATTTACATTGTCACTTCCTTTAATATCTTAACATCTTGTACCTTAATAAATTCTTGAAGCATCAGACTCCAATTTAATAACCACCTATTTTTATTCCTTTTCTTCAGCAAACAAAAACTAAAGAGTTGTGATCTTAGCTTATATGTATATTACAAAAGTTCATGCAAATACTAATCTTTATTTTACTTTCAAACTTAACGGTCAATCTTCCATGGGGTTGTCTTTATTATTCACATGCTTTGTCAAAATCCCTTAAAACCGGATCCTGTTATTTAAAATGGCATCCCGTCAACCCTCGCCCCTTTTCCAGTTAACTCCCACGTGGTTAGCTTGTGCACTAGTATGGAATAGGTCTCTGCATGCTCCTTTCATAGGAGTTATTTTATCAACAATGTGTTCTAAACTTAGACCATTTTCCGAATTTCCAACACAATTCTTTAATTTTAAGCAAGTTGTTGGTTTTATCTTCAGGACCCTTTATGCTATTAGATTTCAGTTTAAAATCTGCAAGTGACCCCTCTTTGTTCGAACAGCATTTCAAATTCTGCCTTTTCACAGCACACTCTTGAATAACAATAGCGTGTGGGGCACTTTTACATTCCAAATCAACCTGTAATTGATTCGCAGGCACCGTGTTACCAAGCCCTTGTCTCTGTAGCCTGGTTGCTGCTTCTGACATCAATCTAGACTTTAAATTTTCTTCATTCAATTCAGGAACTACACTTTTCCCTTTTCCTTCAATAATAATATTCACCTCACCACCTTTTATCTCCTCACTAACTTTTAACACACCTTCGAACACAAACAACTGGGAATTCTCACTTCCCACTATTACCACGGTTAACCCTTTCTTCACTGAACCAAGTCCACCTGACCCACAAGGACTGCATTCCTTTTCAACTGAATCAAATACCTCAGACTTTTTCTGAGCTTCATTACTAGGTTCAGTACCACGTGCATCCACATCTTGAACACACTCAAACGGGACATTTCCTTCTTCCAGGCTTTCAATACTCGTACCCTTTTCAAATTCTAAATTCCCCTGATCCTCCCAGTTACTCTCTGGGCAACTCCCTTCTGGAGTAAACTCAACCCCACGGGCTGAAGCAACCTAATCTGCCAACCCAGCAGACTTCTTCAAGGTAATGGCATCCTTTTCATCTAGGACTGCCCTCATTTCATTATCGGGAACACATTTAGAATTTTCAACTTTTTCAAACAGTTCTGCCAAACCAGACAGATCATCCATGTCCAACCCTGGACCTTTTAACAGCCTTATCTGTTTCTCATCTTTACTCCGTGCCTCTATAAATTTCCACCTGGCTAAGGGCAGGTCTACCTCCTCTCCCTTACTCTCTTTCACTTTCCTATTCTCCCTTTTACCACCCTCTAACTCCTCTTGGTACAGCGTCGGTAAAAACGTCTCGGCCAAATCAATACTGGCCTCTTTCTCAGCTGCCTTTTCCAACATGCTGCAAGTGGTCGCACATGCAGTATAGATCTTGGAATCTAGGGACGGGTCCTCAACATTTACAGGCTGGCTCATCAGCTCCATGGCCGACCAAATGTCACCTCCAGCTAAATCGTTACCCAGAAGGACGTCTAGGTCAGTTCTCGGGAATTCTGCTCACACCCCTATTTCAACTGGTCCAGATACCAGCTCACAATTTATAATGATCCTATGCAAAGGCACTGCTTCTGTCCCTTTTCCTATGCCTCTCAATGCTACCTCTCCAGTCTGAGGACCAAAAGCTAGTACCTTACTGCTAATCAATGACAGTTCAGCTCCCGTGTCTCTCCAGATCCGCACTGGAACTGGGGGGTTTCCCTCCTTCACAGACAAAGTTCCTTCTGAAATACATTTCTCAGACCCCTTTCGTACTCGGTCTACCTGGGGCTTTCTCGTTGATTTACTGATCACCACAATACATCCTGCAGGGACTGCTGCTTTCAATTTTCCTGTCTCCTTCCTCAGAGCAAGGCACTTAGATGCAATATGACCCACCTTTCCACAATTAAAACAGGTCAAGCCAGGACCTCTCCTGCCGTCTTGCCTTTCCTCCTCCTTAATTTTACCACTAGCTCCCGGTGGGATCTCTGCCTCAGGCGGCGGGCTTTCTCGACCGTTCCCATGGTCTGTCTGGTAACTTTCATTCGAGGAAAACTTTGTCTTGTGGGTTAGGGCATATTCATCTGCGAACCTAGCAAATTCGGAGATGGGCTTATTCGGCTTCTCATTCAAATACATCCGGATATCATCCGAAACACAACCTTTAAATTCCTCAATCAGAATTAACTCCTTGAAATGCCAAAAATCTTCTTCCACCATTTCTGCTGCACACCAACGATCTAACAGCACACCCTTTTCATAGGCAAACTTTGCATACGTCTGATTCCACCCTTTCTTTAAATTTCTGAACTTTTGTCTATAGGCCTCAGGTACCAATTCGTAGGTCCGAAGAATGGCCTCCTTTACTTTGTCATAATGCTCAGACTCCTCCTCCTCCATGGACAATGCCACATATGCCCATTGTGCCTTCCCTTTTAACACACTTTGTAACAACGCCACCCATTGTTCTTTGGGCCACCTCTGACTCACTGCCACCTTTTCAAAATGCAAGAAATAACTATCAACATCCGTCTCCTTGAACGGAGGTACTAACCTAAATTCCCAACTAACATTAAACCGCTCTTCTCGGTCTGACCCTTGAGCTCTTCGCTTTTGCCTTAACTTCTCCATGTCCAAGTCATGTTGCCTCTGTTTCTCTTTCTCCTCATACTCCCTCTTCTTCTCGGCTCTCTCCCTCTCCTTCTCAGCTGCTTCCAGCTGTTCTAACTTAATTTCATGCTCCCACTGCTTCTCAGCTCTTTCCTGCTTCCTTTTCACCTCTAACTCCTTTAGCTGGAGCTCATGCTCCCTCTTCCTCGGTTCCGCAACCAACCTCAATTTCTTCAACTCTAACTGAGCTGTCCCACTAGCTGGTACCTTTTCAGGGATATTTTCCAATACCTCAGCCGAAAACACATTCTTCACAATATAGCACTGAGTTATGGCCCTCTGCACCTCCCGCTTTTTCATCGATAACCTCACCTCTGCGAGATTTAGTCCTTTCGCAATATTTATTAAGTCCAACTTTGTGGCAGCCTCTAGCGCCTCTAGAGTTGGGTTTTCTATGAATCCTTCTATGTCCATCTTTGCTGGTTTCCCGTCTGGTTACCCGCGCAACCAGACCCACGTTTGGACTTAAAAGCCCGATTTACTGGCCCTCCAATTTGCTATCAAATCCCGAGACGAGGCCCCACGTTGTTACGAACCTCATAACTGGGTGACTTACCAGCAAAGATAGGGACGTCCGTTGAAGTCTGATGATACTATTTTTAATCGTATTTGTTAGTAAAAAGAAACAAAAATAATATCAATGCAAACATACAGATAATATACGTCGTCAATACTAAATCTAAAAGTGCGGGTATAGTAATAATCAATAAGAAATAAGCTCTATCGTTGTCTAGGGGATAATGAATTGTCTGATGGAAATATAAAGTCTGTTTCAGTTCACACAGGCTACAGCCTTTGGTTGATCGCATTGTTGCAATTGTTGGAGAGAGAGAGAAATAGAAAAACTTGCCAGCTTTCCTTGTTACAATCTTTATCCGTCCTTTAGCGAGGCCGTTCCGTGGAGGACTTGTCATCCAGGCAAGGATGGACACACACACACACAAGTCCCCACCGGTCTCATACGTTTCTCCTGGTGTGTCTAAAGGGGTTGTTCCCCAGACCCTCTTTTATCCTTACTCACAGGGTGTCAGATATCAATCAGGTTGGGATGATGCAATCCCTCAACCAGCCCACTCTGGTCGTCCCCTGAGGGCTTCAATGGATAGTACAGTACTCAATACACATTTCTGTCTCCAAGAGACAATGGCAGTAATCAATGGTTCCGTCCCGTTTTTGTTAGGAGGCATTCCCCCTACCTTGTGTATTCTGCGTTGTCTATGGCAACTGTTGGGGCTGTGATCCTGCGTCTCGCTCTCTCTCGTTATTGCCATGATGTGTATCTCTCTCATTTCCTGGGTCCCAGACCCGAATTAATAGCGATCTTGCGATTCTCAAAAAGGAGGGGGGCGACTTTGTACCCTTCTGCCCCTTAAAGTTGTGGCACATTCGTAACACTGCTGGCAAACTTCTCTCTCTTCCTGCAAGAAAGAAGTCTCCAGTGCAAGGGGCCTTTGTGCTGTTCCTGGTTGTGTTGGCCTAAGTGAAGGAGATGAAGGGCATTAGCAGTGTTAATAGAGTAACAACTAGTGAGATTATGCACAGAGTCTTTTCCCCCGCAGGGAAATGGACTCAAAAATAACTAGAGGCATAGGGTTAAAACGAAAGGGAGAGGACTTAAAAATGAACTGAGGATCATGAGCTTGAAGTTCCTGGCCATTAACACATGAGATGCCCTGACCTGGGCCCAGCACATAGCAAGGTGTACCAGTCTTTTTACATTCTTATTGTATTGGAATTGATTTATTATTCCCACATGTACCAAGATACAGTGAAAAGCTTGTCTTGCATACTGTTTACACAGTTCAAATCATTACACAGTGCATTGACTTTCAATGAGGTAAAACAATAGCAAAGCCGAATGAAGTATAAAAGTTATAGAGCAGGTAAATGATGAAGTGCAAGAAAACAATGAGGTAGACTGTGAGGCCAAGAGGGCATCTTATAACAAGAGGTCCATCCAAATGTCTTTAAGACAGTGGGATTGAAGCCATCCTTGAGCCAGGTGGTCCATGCTTTCAGGGTTTTTTTTAATACTTTATTTTCAAAATTTTCTAAAAACAATAAAATCAACAAGAACATATAAGCTCAGACATGATAAAAGGACATAACATTAGAGGGATGCCTGTTGTACAGAGTGCGCAAAATTGCTAAACATTAAATCTCAAATGAGAGCCATGAAAGATTAACTGGGGGGAAAGGTTTTGAATCTTCTGCCCAATACGATAGACGGGAGGAGAGAATGTTCGAGGTGGATGGCTGCTTCACTGAGGTAGGGGGGAGTATAGACAGAGTCCTTAGACAGCAGGCTGGTTCCTGTGGTGTGCCGATCAGTGTCGACAACTCTGCAAATTCTTGCAGCCACATGCAGTAAAGGTGCCATTTTATAAAGCTGTTATGCATCCAGATAGAATATTTCTATGGTGCATCAATAACAATTATTGAAGGTCAAATGGGACATGCCAAATTTCTTCAGCCTCCTGAGGAATGGAGAATTTGGTGAGCAGTAGAGGAGGCCATGGACTGACATGTCAGAATAGGAATGGGAAGTAGAATTAAAATGTGTGGCTAATAGGAGATCCCGCTCTTTAACCATTCTTCTAATTTAAGTCCTTCTGTAGCCTCTCCATCTCCTCAAGACTACCTGCAAACTTTGCAACAAGTTCATCATCCAAATCATTGACATACAGCTTAAAAAGATCCAGTCACAACCCTGAACCCCGTGGGACACTAGTAGTCACCAGCACCCAGTCAGAAAAGGCTCCCTTTATTCCCACTCTTTGCCTCCTGCCAATCAGCCACTGCTTTATCTATGCTGGAATCTGTCCTGCAATCTTTCCTGGGCTTCTTACTTGTTAAGCAGCCTCATGTGTGGCACCTTGTCAAAGGTCTTCTGAAAATCTAAGTACACAACATCAATCGATTCTCCTTTGCCTATCCTGCTTGTTATTTCTTCAAGTAATTCCACTATGTATGTCAGGCAACTTCTTCCCTTGAGGAAACCATGTTGACTAAGACATGGTTAATAAGACAATGATGATAAATCTAATTCTGATTCTGATTAATTCTTCTACTGCTGGGTCTGTCAGGCTTCCTGATAGATGAGATCTTTCTACTGACATATTTTCATGAACCATGATAGATTCTTTGCTCTGTGCATGAGTAAATGGCGGAATGAAAGTTCCATACTTATTAAAAATTGCATTGAAATCTCTAGCAAGATCATGATTTTTTAAAATTGGCATTACTCTTGGTGCAGAAATTCTTATTTCTACTATTCTTGTTATCTGTTCCCAGCCTCTCCTAGCTATTAACTTTCAGGGATCTTCTGCACCACCAGAAGTACCAAATCCCCTACATTGCTTTGGGTGAAATGTGGAGTTTTCTCTCTTGTATCCATTATTTTCTCAGTCACAGCCATAATCATCTATTTAGCTGACAGAGGGATAATGCTTTTAAGTGCTTTTGAGCTTCTGTCATTGGGGTATTGAATTTGTTGAGGCCCCTTGAGGTGTAGGACTTGATTGAGCATGTATCTTGGAGTAATCCACCCTTACATCATTTCAATTGTTTTCAGGGAAACCAAGTAGGCATTAGAACTATATGCAGTGATAATTTAACACACAAAAAGAGTGAAATCTAATTTTAAGGCAAATGTCTCCTGTGTGTACTTGCAGGTAAACTACGATCCTGTTGGACAGGAGAGTGATGTTGTGTGCCTACTTTGTAGCATTGTATTAATGTCATTGTCTGGGACACACAGTCTTTAGCAGAAGCTTGAAGGCACAAACAGATATGGAGAAAATACTCTGCCCTGCAAAGATGCTATAAAGCATTTTCAAAATCCTCTCAAAACTCTGCCTGAGAACTTCTAACAAATGCGAACTGGACAACCATGAAAATGTTCAGAATTCCTATTGCTTTTAAGAATAAAGTTCTCAAGCCAGTTTAACCAAAAGGAATTGAAAAGAAATAGTTACAAATTCTTAATGAATTTAAAATAAATGGTTAATGCTTCTGCTGAATGATAAAACAGAGGAATACATTGAAGTATAAAAATCACAATCAGAACACCTCAAAAATAACTTTGAATTTTTAACAGCATATATTTACCACACTCTCTTCAATTGACAATAATATTTTGCTCTTGCTGACTCCCTCAACTATTCAATCAAAACATTTCTCTATCTTCTGTAAAAATTTAAATATCAAACCAAGTCATTGTAAATTTAGTTACGCATTAAATCCTGCTAGGCTGTGACACCAAAAGAATCCTTCAATTATCTGGATGCCTTTTGAACGATTTTATTAGATAGCTTTAGAAAATTACATCGGTTTTCAGAAATTAAATGAATTCTATATTAGAGCAGAAGTTGAAAGGGGTGATCGGGGTCCTGCACTGATCGTTTTTATCCAAGGGTTATGGATGTTGCTGGAAAGACCAGTATACATTGCAATTCCCTAATTACATGTATTAACATACTACCGAGCCGACATACT
The DNA here is from genome assembly GCF_030144855.1 of Hypanus sabinus. NCBI lineage: Eukaryota > Metazoa > Chordata > Chondrichthyes > Myliobatiformes > Dasyatidae > Hypanus > Hypanus sabinus. Next base: position 36,134,553 of record NC_082711.1, on the reverse strand, counting down.
ACCGAGCATCTTTCTGAAGTGAAAGAATGCTTGTGATGAACTTATTCCCACAGTAAGACAAGGTAGATCTTTTGATTTTGTTGCAGTGTTGATGAAGGAATAGTATATCTTCAAAGTGGGGTGTGGCTTGGAGATGTTAATGCATTTATAAGCATTGCCTTTCTTAATTGTAGTAGTCAGTGGACATATTTGTAGAACAGCACAGCAGTGGACAAGCCACTTGGTCGACCTCTTCTACACCCTCTCCACAGTCCTCTCATCCTTCCAATAACGGGGTGACCAGATCTGTATGCAATACTTCAAGAGCTGAAATGTGACTTCCTTACTTTTATTCTCAGCATACTTAACAATAAAGGCAAGCATGACAGGTGCCTTTCTTGCCATCTTATCCACTTGAATAGGCATTTGGAGTGAATGATGGGCCTGGACTCCAATATCTCTCTATAACTCAATGCTTTTAAGGGGTCTATCATTAATTGTATATTTTATCCTTTCAGTTGACCTCCTAAGTGAACACCTCATGTTTGCACAGATTAACCTCCATCTGCCACTGCTCTGCTGATGTTTGTAACTGGTCTATATCCCACTATAGTCTTCAATAGTCCTTTACACTGTACACAACTCCACCAGTCTTGGTGTCATCGGCAAACTGGTTAATCCACACATCTATGTTTTCATCCAAATCTCTGATATAAATCACAAAGAGCAGAGGCCCAGAACAATCCTGAGGAACACACAACTGGTCTCGGACCTTCAGCCAAAATAATACTCTTTCGCTCCTTCTCTCTGTCTTCTATGGACCAGTCAGTTCTGAATGCAAATTCGCAATTCATCCTGGATCCCATGCAATCTCTATCTTCTGAATCAGCCTACGATGAGGAGCCTTTTCAAATGCTTTACTGAAGTCCACATAGATGATATCCACTGCCTTATCCCAGGTTCACCAATCTATTCTGCACCACGGACCAGTTTAATATTGACAATGTTTTTGCAGACCAGCCGACTGGGGGGGTGGGGGGGCAGTGGTGGGGGTGTTAATCACAACAGGAATATTGGACCTGTATTATAGGTGATAAGTCAACTGTAAGTCTTTATAAGTGGCTAATACTCTCAATTTTGTTTCTAAAAGGATTATCTAAAGAATTTAATATTAAACACAGAGTGCATATTTTCCTCACATGAATATACTGATAAGTCAATTATAAGTCACTTATAAGTCAATAGCATCATAACATTTTAAGTAATGTGTGGATATTAAATGCACAGTACATATTTTCCTCACATGAACATATAAAATCATTGCAACACACCAGTGAGAGGACAAGGTAAGGACCGGAGGTCCCCGTGCCGGGGCCACAGCACTCACAGTCCAGAGAGAGCGACTGACCGAGCGAGGAGTGCAACAGGGCGCGTGCCCGCACCCCCACCCCCCCGTAGGTAGGTAGGATCTATCGGCCGACAGAAGTTTGTCTCAAGGGATGACTTTCAGTAGATCGCAGTGAGGTAGCTGCTCTGCTACTTATGAAACCCTGAGCCCGAATTAGGTCGTCTGTTGATATTCTAGCACCGGGTTCCCCACAGACATTCAGTGTGCTAAACAGGTTTAGAGACAGTGCGCACCTGTCCACGCTCCAGGCCAGTAGCAGCGGCTCTTCTCGCCGGCCGCACAAGGCGGCCGGTTACCGATAACCAACCAGTAATCCCTGTCGCTAGGGTATCACTGTGTTTAGGCGACTGATGACCTCACGTGGGTAATGACTTTGCATGCATAATGACCTCGCGTGCGTTCAAGTTCATCAGCGGGCGTGACAGGGAATGAGGAAAGGTGCAGCTGACTCATATTTCATATCACCAAATCATATCGTTTCCTCACGGCCCGGTAGCACATGCTTTGCGGCCCGGAGGCTGGGGACCACTGCCTTATCCTTATCTTACTCCATTCACTTTCCCAAAAAACTTGATTAGGTTTGTAATGTACAAACTGCCCTGCACAAAGACAAGTTTTCTGTCTTTAAGCAAGCCACGGATTTCCAAATGAGGATAAATCCTCTCCAATAATTTCACTGCCTCTAACCTGTGGCTCAGTAACTCACCTGGATTCTCCTCATTTCCTTTCTTGTACAAAGATATATTTGCTACTCTCCAGCCCTCTGGGACCTTGCCAGTTGCTAGTGAGGACACAGAGATCTTTCACTTGCTTCTTTAATAGCCTGGAATATACACCATCAGGCCCTGAAGACATATCCACCTTACTGCCTTTCAGAAGACCTAGAACTGCATCCTCTTTAATTTCAAAATACCCCAACACATGATGATGCCGCCCTCTGTCTTCACTATCCTCCAAACATGGTGCAAATAATCAATTGCTGTAAGACCTCAATTGATAAAGCAGCATCTGTGGAGGCAAGGATGGTTTATGCTTCGGGTCAAGACAATACACAACAGCAGACGTCAATTGCTAATATGTCACATCAAAATAAGTTAGAGGTAGTTGTCTTTTTAGTGCTGCAGCTGCTACATAAAAATCATCATGCACAACACGTTGGAGGGCCTCAGCAGGTCGGGCAGTATCCGTGGAAACAAACAGTCAAGGTATCAGGCCAAGGCCCTTCGTCGGGTCTGAAGAGGGAGGGGGCAGGGGCCCTATAAAGAAGGTTGGGGGGAGGTTGGGAAGGAGAAGGCTGGTAGGTGCCAGGTGAAAAACCAGTAAGGGGAAAGATCAAGGAGTGGGGGAGGGGAAGCAGGGAGGGGATAAGCAGGAAAGGTGATGAAGGAATCTAAGGGGAAAGCACTATGGGTAGTAGAAGCAGGCAGAATCATGAGAGAGGTGATAGGCAGCTGCAGGAGGAGGCAGATGGGGGAATGGGACTGGAATGGGGGAAGGGAGGGGGAGGGAATTACCAGAAGTTGTAGAATTCGATGTTCATGCCAAGGGGCTGGAGACTACTCAGACAGTATATGAGGTGTTGCTCCTCTAACCTGAGTTTGGCCTCATCATGGCAGTAGAGGAGGCCTTGTATGGACATATCCGAATGGGAATGTGAAGCAGAGTTGAAGTGGGTGGCAACCAGGAGATCCTGTCTGTAGTGGCGGACGGAGCGGAGATGCTCGACGAAGCGGTCCCCCAATCTGCGTCGGGTCTCGCCGATGTAGAGGAGGCCACACCAGGAGCACCGGATGCAATAGATGACCCCAACAGACTCACAAGTGAAGTGTTGCCTCACCTGGAAGGACTGTTTGGGGTCCTGAATAGTGGTAAGAGAGGAGGTGTAGGGACAGGTGTAGCACTTATGCTTGCAGGGATAAGTACCAGGTGGGAGATCTGTGGGGAGGGACTTGTGGACCAGGGAGTCGTGGAGAGAATGATCCCTGCGAAAAGCGGAGAGGGGTAGAGAGGGAAAGATGGAGTCTTCAGAGGGAGTGAGGAGCAGCGAAGTTTTGACGGTTGATGTCTCGGCAACAGTTGGAGATGAAAAGATTGAATGCAGGTAGAAGGCCAGGGGGTGGGTGTCCAGGAGGAAGAGGAGGGTTGGAGACGGGAGAAGGGGTCTTCAATTGGGGGTGTGGAATCCTTGTTAAAGTAGTAGGCTCGTACATGTAGGCGATGGAAGAAGTGTTCAGCATCATGGCAGGCGCTGAACTCACTGAGGTGAGGACGGAGGGGGACAAAAGTGAGGCCCTTACTAAGGACATAATGTTCTGCCTCAGAGAGGGGAAGGTCAGAGGGAATGGTGAAGACACAGCAAGGGTTGGGGCTGGGGTCAGAGGAGGGTAAAGAGAGGGAGGTCTCAGGAGGGAGAGGGAGGTTAGGATGTTCAGGGAGAGTGGGGTCAGGGGAGGATGAGGGATCAGAGGAATAGAGGGATGAGGGGTTGAGGAAATGTTGGGAGTCGCGGGGAGAATAGGGGCTAGTAGAGGAAAAAGACGAGCGGTAGGATCCAGCGGCAGTATGGACGGTCCTGATCTGGAGAGAGTCAGGACCTCGGTCCGAGCTGGATCCGGGTCTGGGAGTGGTGGAGCCTGTGGCCTGCATGGCGCCAGAACTGAGGTCTGAGTCGGAAGCGAGTGAGTCCATGGCCCGCCGTGAGCTGGAGCCCATGTCCGGGAGGCCGTGCTTCCAGTCGGGGTCAGAGGCGGATGGGCCTTTGGCCTGCCTGTGGTGAACTACATATACCTGTCTGGACTCGCCCCCCCCCCCCTTGCTGATTGCTCCTGTGGCTCCTCCCACGGACCCCGGCGTAAAGGCGATTGGAGACACCGCCCTGGACTCAGTCTCCAGGATGCAGTGTGGTGGTTGATTGCTGCTTGTTCTTTCTTCCAGCCTATAAAAGCCTATATCTTGCCTCTCATCTCCAAGAGTTATTGATAGTGCATCACTGCCGATGGCCTGAGAAGTCAAAGTCCAAAGGGTCGGGGTCCGGCCCAGAGGTGGTGGTCATCGTGGGCTGCAGGTGGGCAAGCTTGTGGTCCTTCTTGGATGCGAGGAAGGAGAAGAAATTGCGGTTGGAGGCATGAATCTGGCGGAGAATGAAATGTAGGAGAGGTCCATGGCAGATAGTGGAGAACAAGGTCCATGGCAGACCTCTTACCCTTTCCGGTCCTAGGGCAATGGAACAGTAATACTAAATTGTGTTGGAAATTTTCAGTGTTTCTTAGTGATTTCTAAGCAGGACAGCTGTGTCATGTAGCAGTTAGTGTTACACTTTACAGTGCCAGTGACCCAGGTTCAATTCCCCTTGCTTCCTCTCAGGAGTTTCCACATTCTCCCTGGGACTGCTCTGGTCTCTCCTTGCATTCCAAAGGTGTATGAGCTAGCAGGTTAATTGGTCACATGGGTGTAGAATGGCTTAGTTGGACTGGAAGGGACTGATACCATGCTGTATCTCAAAATAAAAAAAAAACATTTTTTTTCCTGTTGATTTTAAATTATGAAGATTTTTTCATAAAGTTTTAACGATGTCATCCTTTTAAAAGCTTTTAAATATTCCTGAACGTTCCTGAATTTTGAAAACATGGTGGTATATTGCAGTTGCTATGCATTCTGCTCCATTTCTGAAACTTGATTCCATTAAGTACAGCAGCATTTACTGATACTGACTGCAGATGATTTTCTTGGCAGCAGAGTGTCTGATCATTTTGATAGACATCACTGCTAGTAAATGAGACTCAGGCAATCGTCAAGGCTTTTGTTTTAAGTCTGTGTGGATGAATTTTGGTCTGCACTGACCACTCTATATCCTATTGCAACTTGAATCGATTCAGCATGTAGAGACACACTGCGATGTTCCCAGCAAGCTCTCCGCGGATTCTCACGTGGAAACTATATTCCAATCTTATTTCAGCCATCAGCTCTGAATGCAGTTACCTTAATGCTCACTGCAAGTTCTAAGCTAATGTTCCAATATATCAATGTGGCGATTGTCAGAGCTTATTTCCTGCATTAAATGGTTGGAATTAGATCTTTTATTTGGTAATATATCAAAATCCGGTGTTCTGCGCATGTTCCTGCTCACAACTACTTCTAGGTACATTCAACCATTAATCCTACCAGAGGTTATTTAGAATATATTCACACTCTCATACAATTATGGACCATTTTATAAATCCCTCTTATGCATGTATGTACTTTGCTGCATGATTTAAATGCCAAAAAAAAATTTAATTAAATTTGGTGGGAATGTGATGCTTTGAATTAGGAATCGGTTCAATGGGAGATGTTGTTTTAATCCCAACCTTGCTGAAGGGAAAATGAAAGATGGAGGATTAAGATGGAAATCGGATGATGATATCACTGGAAGTGCTATATTTCTAAGTCACTAGAGAGTAAGGCTGCTCTTTTTGCTATCTTTAATTTACAGATTAAATGGCCAAATTCAAAGTTAAACATGACGTTATCCCTTTGTAAATATAATACACAAACAATTTGCAATCCAATACAGTAAAAATAATTCACAATGCAATGCTTGGTACCTGACTGGATCATAAGACATATGAACAGAATTAGCCAATTTGAGTCTGCTCCATCGTTCCATCACAGCTGATCTATTAACAAACACAAGAAAATCTGCAGATGCTCGATATCCAAAGCAATAGGCACAAAATGCTGGAGAAATTCAGCAGGTGCGGGTACAAGGGGACAAAGGTGAGTCCCTTACTAAGGACAGAAAGTTCTGCCTCAGAGAGGGGGAAGCTCAGAGTGAATTGTGAAGATGTGGCATGGATGAGAGATGGGATCAGCGGGGGGAAGAGAGCTGGTAGTGTCTGAAGCGAAGGGAGGGTTACAAAGTTCAGGGAAGCAGGGGTGGGAGGAACATGGAGTCTTCAAGGGCCTGAAAGCTGACTGTGGGACCTGAGAGACATGGTATTTCAGAGTAGCGGTGGGGAAAGTGGAGACTGTGGTTCCAGAGGCAGTGGGTGAAGTCTTGGTTGGAGATGCTGTCAGTCAAGGTCCAGTCTAGATTTGGATTTCCAGATTGTGCAATTGACACTTTGAAAATGTCCAGGGTTGGTGGAACCTGCATTAACTGCAGTGGAATCCAGATTCTGAATCTGCTCGGGATCATTGGAACCATGAAGGTTGTCAGCAGGTTCAGTGGTCTGCAAATGGGTGACCTTCCAATCCTTTCTGGGCATGTGAAAGGCAAAGAAACATGCTTTTGACAGCCTGGCCTACATCAGGAAATGACTATAGCATTTAGAAGGTCTTGGTGCAGTTGTACTAGATGCTGGTGAGGCAGCACTGGTAGTTTTGGTTACTCTGCTATTGGAGAGATATTACTGAACTGGACAGAGAGCAAAAAAGATTTACAAAGATGTTGTCAGTACTTGAGGGACTGAAATCTTAACCTAGAGTCAATTTCAATGACTCTTTACAGCTCATGTTCTCAGTATTATTTTTTATTTGCAGTATTGTTCTCTTTTGCACATTGGTCATCGTTTGTCTGTGTATAGTTCTTTGTAAGTTCTGTTGTATTTATTTATTTATTTATTTTCCTATACATGGTTGCAAGAAAATGAATCTCAAGCTAGTTTTAGTAACATATACAATATGTACTTTGATGGTAAATTCTACTTGGAACTGTGAAACTTTGACTTGGAGGTTTGACAGGTTAGAACTTTTTTCTTTGGAGCACAGAAGACTGAGAGATAATTTTCCGGAGGTATGTAAAATCACGAGGAGCACAGATTGGGTAACAGCGTTCAGTCTTTCTCTCGGGGTTGTGGAGTTGAGAACTAGAGGGCAGAGTTTTAATGGTGAGAGGGGAATGATTTAATAGGAACTTGAATGGCCGAGTTCAACACAGAGGATAGTATGTACTGTATATGGAATGCACTGCCAGAGGAAGCAAGTACAATAAAAATGAGGAAGTTGGAGAGGAAATGTGTGAAAAAGGTTTAGAAAATTATGGGTCAAACACAGACAGATGGGACAAGATGAGCATCTTGGTTAGCAGTTAGGTCCAAGGGCCTGGTTCCATGCTGATAGAAAATGCTGGAGATACACATCTTCCTTAGTTTGTAAACATAGAAACAAGCCATAAACTGGGGCTGACTTGTAATCAACAAGTCAGGCAGCATCCATTGGAAGAGAACAGAGTTTCAGGACAATAATCCTATATCTGATTAAAGTCTTTTTTCCAGATATCCTCTCTGACCAGCAAAATGTTTCCACCATTTCAGCATTTTTTTACAGATTTCCATTATCCTCAGTTTTTTGAATATTCAAAACAGAGATTGATAGACCTTGCTACATTAAAGGAATCAATGGGATATGGGGCTAGTATAAGAAAGTAGTACTAATGGTCACGATCACCTGTGATACTGTTGAATGGTGGTGCAGGACAAGGAACCAATTGACTATCTCCTGCTTCTATTCTTTGTGATCTTCCACTTACCCAGAGACTCAGGAGCAAATGATATTGCATAGATAGCTTGGTTTATCACTGGCTCAAGTAACTTCAACAGACTGACTGAAATCTCAGAAGTAACATTACTTTCTCAGGAATTCAAGGGTTGTCTCACTGAGAATTTGAGCTGAAATCAGAGACCACATGAAATTCATGTCAGGCATGAGCTCATATGAAAATGAATGAGAAACAAGGAACAATAGGCTGACACTTTTCAGAATCTCTAGACGATCACAGGGAGAATGATACTTCATCATCATCATTATGTACTGTGTCATATGAGTTAGATGATTATGGTCCTCCATCTGTCTTTTAATGTGAAAAGTTGTAAAAACGTCCCTACTTTAGAAACTACTAGGCTTACCCATAGCCCTCCATGTAACTATCCAAGAGTCTCTTAAAAGACCCTATTGAATCTGCCTCCACCACTATGCCAACAACCCATTCCATGCACTCACTGCTCTCTGAGTAAAAAGCTTACCCCTGATATCTCCTCTGTACCTACTCCCAAGCACCTTAAACTTGTGTCCTCTTGTGGCAACCATTTCAGCTCTGGGAAAAAGCCTCTGACTATCCACATGATCCATGCCTCTCATCATCTTATACACCTCCATCAGGTCACCTCTCATCCTCCGTCACTTCAAGGTGAAAAGGCTGAGTTCACTCAACCTATTCTCATAAGGCATGCTCCCCAGTCCAGGCAACATCCTTGTAAATCTCCACTGCACCCTTTCTATGGCTTCCACATCATTCCTGTAGTGAGGCGACCAGAACTGAGCACAGTACTCCAAGTGGGGTCTGACCAGGGTCCTATATAGCTGCAACATTACCTCTCAGCTCCTAAATTCAATTCCACAATTAATGAAGGCCAATACACCGTATGCCTTCATAACCACAGCGTCAACCTGCGCAGCTGCTTTGAGGGTCCTATGGACTCGGACCCCAAGATCACTCTGATTCTCCACACTGCCAAGAGTCTTACTATTAATTCTATATTCTGCCTTTATATTTCACCTACCAAAATGAACTACTTCAGACTGATCTGGTACCTTATGAATATCATGTGCTGGTGACTGCAACTTTTTCTTCCGTTGATTTTTCCCGTCACTGTAAGATTGCCAAGCTTCATCTTTCCTCAGGACCTGTCCCAGAAATTCCAGCTGCCGTTTCTTGATTGATGATATCAGTTCTCTTCTTGGTCCAGCTTTTTACAACACTTCCACATTTGCTACTTTGTCCTTCAACAATATTTTCATCATTCTTCTCAAAAACCACGTTCCTGCAGCTTTGAGTCTTTATTCATCTTACTTGGCCATTATCCAAAATTTGCTTCAATACGTTAGTGTGGAATGAGCATCACACTGCAACATTCTGAGTTTCGTATCCACAGAAATTAGGTTATTCATTATTTCTTGCTCAAACGCTCGAAAGTGCATTTAGCAATCGCAATCCATCTCCTAATTTCAATATCAGTCCTATCATTATATGTTATCGTGCTTCGTAAGTAATTGAAATTATTGAATTGAATTGTTTCATTGCCCACTTTCAGTTTGCATTTCTGTATTTAATTTTTCTTTGTGACAACTGTACATTCGGTCTTCCTGCAGCTGATGGTCAATCTTCTCTTTGCACTTTCTTCGACAATCCATTGGAAAATGATTTCAATCTCCAAAATTGACTGGATTTCTGGAAGGGGACCATTAACAGATAAATTTAATTCTGTCTGTTGTCCCTTAGCAATGGGCAAGGACTAACTGGAAATATTATACTATGTAGATGAAAATACTTAGAGAAACGCTAGGGAAAGGTTCCAGTGTTTTTTTTTCAAGCAGGTGAACATTGGGAGATATGGTGGTGAGTGTTTTTCAATTGAGAAAAAACAAGTAATTGTCTCATTATGCCTCCAGGTGGTTAGAGTGCAGGCCAAGTGAAGTTGAAAATAATTGCATTAAATAACTCCTCCACATCATTATTACAATTCTTTGCATTCTAAAGCCATTTTCAAGGCCTGCAAATGCAGGTTCTATACGCTGCACTTTTAATTTGTTTCAGGGTTTATCGTGACAAGTACCAGACTTTAATACACCAAATATTAGCCTCTGATGTACTGTATGATAATGAGACGCAAGAATGTTCTTGCTGTAATGCAGGAAAATGGGATGATTTCCAAACATATTTAGAATGATGCGAGTCTGTATGGGTTATAAGAAAGCTTTGCAGAGACATAAAGTGAGACACTTGCCCAAAAGTACTTAGTGCTTGGCATATTCCAGTAACAACAGTAGTTGTGTTACTGATCTAATTGAACTTCTAGTGATTTCTGCCACTAATGTTAATAGAGTAGAACTGTTCTCCTAGTTTTTGGATGGTTCGATAATTAGATCACTGGGTGATGCTTCCTCTGCTGGGCAGCTCACTGGGACCCTGGTGCCTGTGCTCCCTTTAAACCCACTGGAGTTTTGATTCCCATGCTCTATTTAAACTTACTTTGGCGCTGGTTCCCATTGACCCATTAAATTCATTGCAACCCCAGTTTTCATACTTCAAATAAATTCATCAGGGCTCCAGATCCTTTGAAACTCTCCAAATTCACTAGAACTTTTTTTATACTACAGTGAAATGTCTTAAAAAATGGTGATTATGGTGGTACTTCATTGTTGATTTTGCATGTACTTAATTCACTTAACTCATTTAAAGAAAAAGAAAAGTGAGGGTTAGCTTTATTTGTCACATGTACATCAAAACATTGAAAGGTAGAGTGAAATGCAGAGCTTGTGGCAATGATCCACACAGTCTGAGGATGTGCTGGGGGCCACTCGCAAGTGTTGCTCTGCTTCTGGTGCATACGTAGCATGCCCGCAGCACCAAATCTTCCTAACGTCTTTGGAACGAGGGTGAAAGCTGGAACACTTGGAAGAAAGCCGCACAGATATGAAGAGAATGTACAGACTCCGTGGCGGGCATTGAACCCTGATCAGTGATCTCTTGCACTGTAAACCTTCATGCTAACTGTCACACCATGGTATTGTGCTGCCAATTAAATCTAAATTGTGGCAAATTAATGGGATTTTAGTGTAAAAGTGACTCAATAACTGCAAACAAAATAAACTTATCTGTGTTGTTTTCTGCTGAAGGTGGCCCTTGCTGGTCGGAGGTGAGCAGCCGCACAGTTGACCACAATATGCAAATGAATTATCGCGGTAAGTTAGCACTTAGTGTTTGCTCTGCCTGTCAATATGTTTCTGACAGATCTGAGTGTAACCCAATTTCACAGGCACGTTATTGTTTATCATGAATCTCTATCCCTGCCTTCAGTTAAAGATTTTACTTCTTTTACGCTCTGCTTTAACCACAAAGTGAAGTATAGATGTGGAATGAATCGACAGTGAATATGATCGAGGCAGGGACAAGTAGAGCTTTTAGAAGACAGTGGATAGGTACTTGGATTGGAAAGATTCAGAAGCTTGTTTTCCAAATGCTGGCAAATAGAACGAGCTTGAAAGGAGCATAAATGGTCAGCATGAACCGGTTGGGCTGAAGGGCCTGTTTCTGCGCCATATAGCTCTATGATTCTCTGACCATTTTGGGAAGAATGTGCCAACACCATAACCTGCTGAGAGAAATATAAATAACTGCATTATTGTCAAAATGGGTGACCCTTCATTAACCTGCGAACCTCTCCCCCACCACAGTTCTAGATCTTGTCTCAAGTATTGGTTATTGGTTTAATTATTGTCATATGTACTGAGGCACAGTGAGAAACTTTCTTTTATATGATATCCAAACAAATCATTTCAACACATCCATACACTGAAGGGAAAATAATAACAGATCACAGAATGTGGTGTCACAGTTACAGCTGCAGAGACAATGTAATATAAGCAGACAACAAGATGCAATGTAGACGGTGAGGTCAATAATCCATCTTCTTGTACGAGGATCGTGTTACAACAGTGGGACAGAAACAGTCCTTGAGACTAATGGTACATGCTTTCAGCCTTTTGGATCTCCTGCTCTCTCCACATTCATCCTGTAATGACCCGTTATGTAATTCTACCAAATCCACTTTCATCTTCTGAATTCTAGTGGAATCAAGACCTGACTATTCAACATTTCTTTGTAAACTATCCTGGCCTTTCCAAGTTTTAGTTTACTAAAGTTTGGCAAAGCTGTTTCCAGTGGATAATCATCCTTCCATAAAGTACTGGACCAGTATTGTAAACAGTACTCCATTATTAGACACACAAATGCCCCATGTAAGTGAAACATAATACCTCTCCTTTTGGATTCATGGTACTAAGCTGGTAAAGTTTCTAGGTCATTGCAGTACTCTGTACTTGGCTTTCTTTAAATCTTGCACCAAGACACTTAGATACCTTTGCATTTCACGGTCTTTTAATGATTTAAGCAGTAAGCCTCTTGTCACATTTCTTATCAAAATGGTCAGTTTCATATTTCCCCACACCTCCATTTGACAGATATTTGTTCACTCACAACTTTTTGTCTTCTTCTCACACCACTTTTGCCACTTACTTTCCTACATATCTTTAGATCATTAGCAAGGTGAGCAATCATACCTTAATTGCATTCATCCAAGAAATTAACATAAATTCTGAAATGTTAAGCATGCCAGAATCACAATCAGAATCAGGTTTATTATCGCTGACGGCTACGTTGTGAAACTTGTTGCTCTGTGACAGCACTGTGCTCATTATGTCTTGCCAACCAATTAGGCCTATTTTCTGCTTCCTTCTAATTGGGCAGTCTCCTACCTATGCAAAATGCCAAACAGCATTTGTGAAGGCAAAGGGACAGTAAATGTTTTAAGCTGAAAATGAGCATCTGAACTTGTGCCTCTGTTTATGTTAACTTCTGCAAAACTTGATTAAATTTTCCACAATAATCTGTGGAATGAGTGTCATTGATCATGTGGATAGTCAGAGGCTTCTTCCCAGGGCTGCAATGGCTAGCATGAGAGGGCACAGTTTTAAGGTGCTTGGAAGTAGGTATAGAGGAGATGCCAGGGGTAAGCTTTCTACTCACAGAGTAATGAGTTCGTGGAAATGGGCTGCCAGTGACAGTGGTAGAAGTGGATACGATAAGGTCTTTTAAGAGTCTCCTGGATAAGTACATGGAGCTTAGGAAAATAGAGAGATATGGGTAACCCTAGGTAATTTCTAAGGTAAGGACATGTTCGGCACAGCTTTGTAGGCCCAAGGGCCTGTACTGTGCTGTAGGTTTTCTATGTTTCTATGTTTCTTATTTTTGGGGCAGCAACAGCCCAGAGCATCTCTGATCTGGTGATGTCACAAAAATCTTTGGGGCCGCAAATGATGATGCTCAGATTGTTGCAAGAGAGATGTGCTAACATGTTCTGGATGCAAAATATTCTATCAGCATCTTCTTTTGCTTACAAATACAACCACTGGGCAGTCCTCCAACTCCACCCTCTGTTCCCCAGTTTCATTAGTATACTAAGCTTCCTTGGTATTACATAAATCAGTTAGGTTTATATTCACCAGAATCAGAATCCCATTTATTATCATTGACGTATGTCATGAAATCAGTTATTTTGTGGCAGCAGTACAATGTAAGACTTAACAAAATTACCAGAAGTTAAATAAATAAACAAACAGATAGATAGATAGATAGCATGAAAGAGGAATAGAAAAGCAATGTTCAGAGACTATTCAGAAATCTGATGGTGGAGGGCAAGAAGCTGTCCTAAAGTGTTGAGTGTGGATCTTCAGGCTTCTGTACCTCCTCCCTGAGTAGTAATGGTGAGAGCCCTTAATGATGAATTCCACCTTCTTGAAGCATCGCCTCTTGAAGATATCCTTAATGGTAGGGAAGGTTGTTGGGAAATTAATCAAAATTTACAACATTTTGATTGACAAAGTAGATACAGGGAGGATGGTTGTGTGTTTAGAACAAGGAATGATGGTAATTTATTTTGGGCTGAAGTCAGGTGAAATGTCTTCACCCAGTGGGAGATATCTTTGTGCAATTTGCTGCCACAGACTGTTGCAGAGGTCAAGTCTTCGAACATACTTAAGAAAGAGATGTATAAATGCAGGTGTAAAAGGCATTAAGGGATATGAGATGAAAGTGGGATAAGTATTGAGATAGACAGCTAACAGGGGTCTTAACAGACATCTTTAATATCTCTTTACAATAGTCCACTTCAAGGCTTCAAGGCAGCCACCATTATTCCGGTGCCCAAGACAGTGACAGTTAATGGGTCTGAATAATTGCCTCTCAATGACATTGACCACAATAATCATGAAGTGCTTTGTGCAGCTGGTAATGGATTGGATAAAATCCCACATTTCAGCTACATTGGACCCTTTCCAGTTCGCCTACTGCTCAAATCTGTCCACTGATGATTTCAAACCCTCGACCCTCCAATTCATCCTGCCCTACCGAGAAAACGAAGTCTCATATGCTAGGATGTTGTTCATGGATTTCAGCTCAGCATTTAACATGAACATCCCTCAGGGTCTGCTGGGTAAACTGTCCTCATTGGGACTAAACACCCCTCTCTGTAAATGGATCTTGGACTTCTTGACAGAAAGTCCCCAGTCTGTCAAAACACCAGGACCCTGCAATAAGCACTAATCAGGAGCCTGCTTTAAATAATAGTATGCAAAAAACCCCATGCCAGTCGAAATAAACTTGACAAGATTAAGCAGACAGCACAAGGGTTTAACGACTCTAGATAAGACAACAATTAACAAATACAGGGACACAGGCCCACGGGGCTCATGACACCAGTGGGTCTGAGTGAACAGCAACATCTCAAGCTCCATCACGCTGAGCACTGGTTCCCCCTTCCCCACTGCTGTGTGCTCAGTCCATTGTTGCTCACGCTGCTGACTCACGACTGCACTGCCGTATCCAGCTCAAACTGCATGATCAAGTTCGCTGATGTGGTTGGCTTCATCAGCAACAATGATGAGTCAGCATACAGAGAGGAGGTGGAGAGGCTTGTCATATGGTGTGAGATCAACAATCTGAGTCTCAACGTGGACAAACAAAATGATTGTGGATAGTTGCAGGTAGACCACTCTCCATTATATATCAATGGCTCTGCTGTAAAGAGCACAAAGTTCCTCGGTGTACATATAACGGACGATCTAACCAGGACCCATAACCCTTTCTCTTTAGTCAAGGAGGCATAGCGCCATCTACACTTTCTGAGGAGATTGAGGCATGCGAGGCTCTTTATCCCCATTCTAACAAGAGTTTCCAGTCTGGCTGCATCATTGTGTGTTCTAAAAAGCTGCAAGGCATTGGACCACAGGACCCTTCAGAGGATAGTAAAAACTGCTGAGAGAATCACTGGGGTCTCCCTCCCTTCTATTTGGGACATTTACCAGGAGTGCTGTACACAAAGGGTCAGAAGCATTGTTGAGGATCCCTATTGGTTGTCCTTCAATCTCTTTGACCCACTCCCATCAGGAAGGAAATATAGAAGCACGAGGACTAGGATTGCCAGACTGGGTAACAGCTTTATCCCTCATGCTGTGAGACTAATGAGTACCCTACCACCACCAAGGTCTCTTCACTAGGACACCTAGCTGTCTACTGTTTATTGTACAATTTACCCGTGCTACGCACACATTCATTTTGAATTATATTTCATTAACTTACAGTAATATTAGTTTTGTCTGCTGTGTGTGATATATGTTATGTGTGTGCTCATAGTCCAGAGGAACGTTGTTTTATTTGGTTGTATATATATATATACTGTCAGATGACAATAAATTGGAACTTGAACTTGAATGATTTGCCATGTTTGTATTCAGAGTGGACCTGAAGGACAAAATTACTTAACCTTTCTCATATTTTCTATGCCTCTATATTTTTAAAAGCTACCGCACTCACTACTGTGCTATCATTCGGCCTTGTGCTTCCATATTTGAACCTCCCTTTATTGACATTTGAGGCTGAGTCATCCTTATGGAACAGAGACAAAATATTGCTGAGCAGGTTACTGCTGAGTAGTTGATACTTGATATCACCTCTCTGACAACTTGTAATGTTGCTTTAGTGGCATTATGAAAAACCTATCTCAATGACTATTTTTCATTCTGTTATTTATTGAGTTACAGCATGAAATAGGCCCATCAGGCTCTTTGTGTCATGCTACATGGCAACCCTTGATTTAACCTTAACCTAATCATGGGACCTTTTACAATTACCAATTAACCGACCAACCAATACATCTTTGGACTGTGAAAGGACTTTGGAGCACTAGGAAGAAACCCAGGCAGTCATGGGGACAATGTACAAACTCCTTACAGACAGCGATGGGAATTGATCCTGGGTCATTGGGACTGTAAA
Source organism: Hypanus sabinus (assembly GCF_030144855.1). NCBI lineage: Eukaryota > Metazoa > Chordata > Chondrichthyes > Myliobatiformes > Dasyatidae > Hypanus > Hypanus sabinus. The sequence goes on along the minus strand of NC_082711.1, from coordinate 36,118,300 downwards.
GTGTTGTGCTAGCCACAGTGCTACTGTGCCACCACTGTTATCCAGTAACACTTACATCCATTGAGATGAAGTGCTTTGAGAAGTTGCTGATGAAACATATCAACACCTGCCTGAAAAGCAACTTGGATCGGCTCCAATTTGCCTACCAGCACGGCAGGTCAACAGCAGATGCAATTGCTTTGGCTCTTCAATCAACCCTGCAACATCTGGACAACAAAGGTACATACATCAAGATGCTTTTTATTGATGACAGCTTGACATTCCAAACAATTGACTGATCAAAGCTAATCAATAAGATTGAAGACCTCGGTTTCAATACCTCCTTGAGCAATCAAATGCTCGATTCCGGATTGGCTCAACCTCTCCTCCACAATCTCCATCAAGGTCTTTATTCTTTGGAGCATTGAAGGTTGAAGGGGGTCTTGATAGAGGTATTTAAAATTATGAGAGGGATAGATAGAGTTGATGTGGATAGGCTTGTTCCATTGAGAGTAGGGGAGATTCAAACAAGAGGACGTGAGTTGAGAGCTAGGGGGCAAAAGTTTAGGGGTAACACGAGGGGGAACGTCTTTACTCAGAGAGTGGTAACTGTGTGGAACAAGCTTGCAGTAGAAGTGGTAGAGGCAGGTTCGATATTGTCATTTTTAAAAAGTAGACAGGTATATGGACAGGGAAGGAATGGAGGATTATGGGCTGAATGCAGGTCGGTGGGACTAGGTGAGAGTAAGCGTTCAGCACAGACTAGAAGGACTGAGATGGCTTGTTTCCGTGCTGTAATTGTTATATGGTTATATGGTTATTTAGGGGGCATTTAGACAGACCCTACGTATACTTGGTTGCCACTTTATTCAGTATAGAAGTGCCCCTAATAAAATGGCTGCAGGAATAGAACTTGGTCTGGTCTTCTGCTGCTGTAGCCAATCCACTTCAGGTCTAATGTGTTGTACATTCAGAGTTCCTCATCTACACAGACTGTTGTATCGTGTGGTTATTTGAGTTACTGTTGCCTTTCTGCAAACTTGAACTAGTCTGGCTATTTTCCTTTGACCGCTTTCATTAACAAGGTGTGCTTGCTGACAGAACTGCCACTCACTGGATTTTTTTTTGATTTTTGCACCATTATCTGTAAACACTTGAGACTTATGTGTGAAGACCCCAGGAGTTCAGCAGTACCACCCTGTCTGACACCAACAATCCAACAATTATTTCACGGTCAGATTTCTTCCCTATTCTGATGTTTGACCTAAGCAACAGTTGGACCTCTTGACCATGTCTGCCTGCTTTTATGCAGAGTTGCTGGAATGTGATAGGCTGATTAAATATTTGCATTCACAAGCATGTGTACAGATGTGATTAAAAAAGTAGCCACTGAGTGTAACTAGGAAAAGCATGGAAGGGTGTGGTCCTAATCTATGCTAATGGCATTAGTACAGATGGGCAAAAATGTCAGCATGGTTGCCTTGGGCTTTATGGTCCTTTTCTGTGCTATATAACCCTTCTTATGACTATACAATTTAACAAGTGAACACTTTCATCACATAGTTTGGACAGTTTAAAAAATAGCCCCATTTCCTCCCTCTTATGGCCTGTTGTAATGGCAGTATACGGTAAAGAATCAAATGCTTGAAATTTAATATGAATCGTCTGCAAGGACAATCAATACTGGTCAATAGAGCATTTGTGACGTTAATACTTTATGCATTTGTTCCCTTGAAAGTACTGATGAGTAGATTAATCTCTGCTGATTTCTTTAGATCCAAAAAATTTTTCCCTAATTTGATGCACCATTGGAGACAGCATTTACACTTTACATGCCTTACGTTGGGGAGCATATGCTGGAGTGAGAATCTGTTTTAATCAGCACCTCGACTGCTACATCCGTACATCTGTGTTTTCCACTTCAGACCCCCTTAAAAGCATTCTTTTTCTAACTTCCTTCCATCAGAGAAAGAAAGAAAATATTTTAAAAGGCCTGTAGACCCCTTGAAAAGTGGCTCTTATCCAGTCTGTGCCCCTTAAGCGAATGTCTACCAAGCATAATAGGTTTCATCAGCGGTAGTCATGTGGTATCAAGTATGTACAAAAGTACTTTTGTGTTATAACTTTCTTCGCATCTGTATAAATTGGGAAGAATTTCCCCTTTCTATCTGTAACAGTTTATCCATATCCTCAGCAAAGTGCACCAACATCTTGCATTTCTATCAGAGACTAGAACATTGAAAAATGCCTAATGCAGCTTCACCAAAGCATAATGAGACAGAAATGAAAAATAAAAGGATGAAAATGGACACTGATGTATAGGTTTACTTTGTGCTTTTTGTCTTCTGAAATAATAGCTGGTTGCTGATGTTGTCTCATTAAATGTGATCTTTATCTTTCTTGGTGTTTCTGAACCTGATAATATTATTTAATAAATTGTGCAGCATTAATGGAATAGATAATCAGCAATAGATTCGCTGGGGACAGAAGTTCTCCTTTAGCTCAATGTCACTTAGGACAGTTATCCTTCCCAATCAGCCATTGTTCCATAAACTGCAAAAAAGAAAATGTCGTTTAACATGTACAAAAACATCCAGGGAACAAGTGTAGGGAACGTAATAAATGAGAAAATAAAAGGAGAAAAGCTATCCTGTCAATGTGTTAATTCTGGGATTCTGCTCCTCAGAGCAAAATAGCTTAGGAAGGCTGTTGTGGTGCTAAAGGGATGAAGGGATATGGAGAGAAGGTGGGAACAGGCTACAAAGGTGAGTGACTTGTCATGTTCCAGATGAATGATGCAGTAGACTTTATTAGAGTAAATGTCCTACTCTGCACCAATTCTGTGTGCTCCTATACTTCTATCTGATGTAGATGATGCATTTTATACATTGGATTACCGTGCTGTATCTCAAAATAAGAAATATAATGAGTACCAGATCACAACTGGTTTTGCTGAGCTAATTGAAGAGAAGGTGTTCCCATGAGTAAATGGTTTAAGGATGAAGAGAAATGAAATATTGGGTAGAAAAGATAAAAAGGCATTGGGAGGAAGAAATTTGACAAAGAGAGTCAAGATCCCACTAACTGTAAAGTCGGTCAAAAGAGGGACTTGGAGAGAGAATAATTAGCAAGGTCTCAGGAAAATGGATATTAATGGGACTGAATGGATTGTTCTACTAGAGGCTTGTTGGGTCAAGTGGCCTTGTTCAGAGCCATAACAATTCTATGATTGTCTGAAATCAGAAATTAAAATGGGAATTCCTAAAAGGTGGTTTTCAATATCAGGACAAGTTAACTTGAGTTTCAACTGCTTCCCAGAATTGCCATTCCACCACTGATAGGATCCCAGGCAAAAAAAAAATTACAATCGATTATAATCTCTTCATGTTTTTGAATTTTTTACAGCATTTTTCAAGAAGTTAAGAGACACTGAAGACTACTTTTCAATGCGTTGTTTGATTCCACTTCCAACAACAATAACAATGTATTTGCATCACTTGAGGTGTTGGGTTAGAGAATGTTAAAGGAACCCAAGACAGGTCAAGACGATACAATAAGTAATTGCTTAGGGATTGCTATTCTGAGTAGTTTATATATATATAAAACAAAAAGCTACATCTAGATTAAATACAAGAGGTATGATCAAACATCCCAAATCTAAAGGGAACTGAGTACAATGAACCATCTTCACATTAAAAGATTGTGCCTAAACCCCAAGCCCCTATAAAGCTCAGTCATTTTGGTAGAAGTACCGGCACGAACACTTATATAGAAAAGATACATGGAGATTGCTTTTAATTTTTCAAACTTCAAGGTGAATTCATTAGCAAAGTACATATAGGTCACCATATACAACCCTGATGTTCATTTTCTTGCAGGCATTATCAGTAAATCTATAGAATAATAATAATAGAATCAACGAGAGACCACACCAATTTGGGCATTCAACCAGTGTACAAAAGACAACTAACTGTGTAAGTACAAAAAGAAAGAAATAATAATAAATGAATAAACAATAAGTATCAAGAACATGAGATGAGGAGTCCTTGAAGGTGAATCCATTTGTTGTTGGAACATTTCAATGATGGAGTAAGGGAAGCTGAGTGAAGTGATCCCCTTTGGTTCAAGAGACTCTTGGTTGAGGGAAAATAATTGTTCCTGAACCTTGTGGTGTCAGTCCTGAAGTTCCTTTACTTTCTTCCTGATGGCTGCAACAAGAAGCGAGCATGGCCTGATTGGTGCATATCCCTGACGATGGATACTGCTTTCCTGCATCAGCATTTCATGTAGATGTGCTCAATAGTGGGGAGGGCTTGACCTGTGATTGGCTGGTATGTATCCACTGCTTTTTGTAGGGTTTTCCATTCTGTCTAAGCCACTTGTCTCCTCTAGTTGGGATCACAAGTTGCCCTGTATGAGGGCTTTCTGAGGTATTAGTGCTTCACTCAGAGTTCTGGAGATTCTTTCAGATCTAAGAATTGAATGTAAAAAAAAAAATCAGCTGGAAGTGACTGACTTGGAGTGATTTTTGTGTCATCAAGCCACATCTATCCTCCCCATCCCCTCCACCAAACAAATTGAAAACAATGTGGCCTTCCCCAGGCTCTGCACAGAAGCTAGCTTACCAAGTCCCCTCTGCCTCAAACTGCAGCAGTAGTATGTCTTCAAGCACTGTAAGTACCTTTTAAACTTAAGGACAAATAGACAATGCTCAACTATGCATATAGAGTCATAGAATCATAGACTAATACGACATGCCCAAGATCATCCATGATGTCCACCACATTTCAAACAAGAGAAAAATTGCAGATGCTGGAAATCTGAGCAACACCCACAAAGTGCTGGAGGAACTCAGTAGGCCTGGCAGCATCTATGGGAAAAAGTACAGTCGATGTTTCGGGCCTGCTGAGTTCCTCCAGCATTTTGTGTGTGATGCTTGTCACATGTTCCCACATTTGGCCCACATCACTCTTGTCCCTTCCTGTCCATGTACTTAACTAAACATCTTTCACGTGTTGTTACTATACCTGTCTCACCACTTCCTCTGGCAGATTGATCCAAATATGTACCGTTCTCCGCATGAAGAAGTTGCCCTTCAAGTCCCTTTAAAATCATTCATCTCTCACCTTAAAACTATGCCCTCTAGCCTTTAGTTTCCCTTTGTTTGGATAAAGACCTCATGCTTTCACCCCATCTGTGCCTCTCATTACCTTATACACCTCGATATGTTCACACCTTAATCTCCTGCATTCCCGGGAATAATGCCCTGGCTTGACCAACATTTCCCTATAACTCAGGCCCTTGGCTCCTAGCAGCACCCTTGTAAACTTTCTCCGCAAATTATCCCGTTTAATGAATTCTTTCCAATAACAGGGCGGTCAAATCTATCGGTATGTACAGTCTCTCCAAAGTCTTGTACATCAGCAACATACAGTCTGTCCCAATTCCTATGCTTAATTTCCTGGCCAATGAAGGACAGCATACAGCTTGCCTTTCCTTCTGGCATGATCAACTACATGGCGCAGGTTCCAGATGACCATTCACACAATGACCTCCATGCAACCCGAGCAGAGATAATGCTTTTTCCAATTATCGTTTGCATCTCGCAGGCTTAAAAGCATCACCGCTCTCACACACAGTGAAAGAACATCAGATTGCAAAGCTTGTGATGAATGACACACCGGCTGGGTACATGGTATTATATTAACTGAAGCATTGCTGTACGGATTAAAGCGACAACAAAACCTTTCATGGACCCTCTAAGCTCTTTGTTCAAAAACTGGAGAAAATTAAAATGATAATTAATAAGTTCCCACTAACAATTTTTAAATAGCACCACAGCTGGCACACATAGACAAGCAAAATCCCTGCTTTGATTTCCATCTTTTGCCTACATTGAATCAGGAGTCCAATGTAATGTTCTCATATTCACAAATAATATTAAATGACAAGGACAGTCAAAATAGACGAAGTGAACACAAAATACATATGACAAAAATGCAAGATAGTGGTCATGGCAAATTACATTTAATGGAAATAAAATACAGATAGATATCCTGAGGAAAGAAAATTAGTAAGTAATCCATGTACTGCAGAAGTAGCAGCTAAAGATTTTCTTATAACATCTGGCTTGGCAGTTTGAACTGAAATTTTTTTACAGGAAAATGCTCAAACCACTGTTGATTAATTCCCCTGTAACCTACATTGGTTTCATAATCAGAATATGTTGCTGCAATGTATATATGTAGAAGTATACCTATCAGTACGTGGTGTATCATGCAGTCTGACCTTGACCTTGGCTTTACCAAAGGCTACTGCACAGTTAAGAGACATTGTCATCAGTAAAAGATGTACTTTTTTTTAAAGATGTACTTATTTTTCAAAATTTGGACATCATTGGCATAGGTCCTACTGGGAATGTGGTGGGAGCTACTTTGTTGAAGTATCATTGTCCTCTAGTCTCACAACGCTGTTTAGTAAGAACGTAAGGATTTCACAAAAATGTCAGAACTGCAAAGCATTTCCAGCTCGAGATTTTAACAATAATTTCTTCATTTTTTTTGTGCACTGTTGGTAATGGCGGCATCCATTGCCCATCCTTATTTACCATTGAACAACGTGGCTTGCTGGAAATGGTGGAGGACATTCAAGAGTGAACCGAATGGCCTGGGACTGGAGTCACACAGAAGGCGTTCCAAGATAGCAGACTTCCTTCCCTGAAGTACACATGAACAAGGTATGATTTTACATCAACTTATGGTTTTTGCAGTTATTATTTTTTCTGAATTTAAATTCCTTGTGTGACAGGTCAATAACAATATGCAAGCAAGTTTTCCCTATATGCTGAAGTATTTTTCCTTCCTGCTTGTAGAGATTGTGGGTTTGGAAGTTGCTGTGGGAGCAACCTAGGCGAGTAATTACAGTTCACTTTGCAGAGGGAGCATACTGCAGTCATGCTGCAGAATGATTGAAGGGATAATTCTAGGGTAGAAGTTAGGATACTAATCAAGAAAGATGCTTTGTCTTAGGTGATGTGAAAATTCTCAAGTATTACTTGAGATGCATTGATGTTGGCAAGTGGAGAGTATTCTGTCACACTCGTGACTTGTGTCTTGTAAATGCTGAAAGATTTTTTGAAGTGTCCAAATGTGACACTTCAAAAGGTGCCCAGATTCTCTTTAGTTTTTTTTTCAGCCACAGTATGTATGTGGCTGGATGAACTGTGTTTTTGATCATCTTCAGGATGCTAATAGAAGTGGACTTTATTCAGCATCCTAAGGATGATCAAAAACGCAGGTAGCAATGCCCTTGAACAGGATGTGCAGGTAGATGGACTCATTCATTTTGGAGATAGACATTTGTACAGACGATAGCTCAACCATGAGTTGTTGATGCTAGCAACAGCACAGAAAGATCAAGAGGCAGTGCAGCAAGGTGAACTACTGGACAAAGAATTATGAGCAGCCATTTTCTTCATGTAGTTCTTTGTATGCACTGTCCAAAAGACAGCTTCACATTTTAAAGGGGTCTAAGCTGGAATATCATAGAGTTACACAGCAAGGATAAAGACCTTTTGGCCCAGCGTATCCATTCTGATCAAGGCACATGCATTTGCACTATATTGCTCTAAACCATTCCTATCCATGTACCATTCCAAATGTTTTATTCTTATAGTATTTGTACCCACCTCTAGAAATTCCAATATGCACACAACATCCTGTACGAAAGAACCTCATGTCACCTTTAAACTTTTCCGTTCTCATATTGAACCTATACTCTGTAGCTCCAAACTTGCTTATACTGATAAATAAAACTGCAGATATCTATCTTATCTAACCCCCTCATGAACATAAACCTCAATTAAATCTCACTTCAGTCATATTTGCTCCAGGGAAAACAATCCTCTCTTTCTTAATACTGTATGGATTGAATTCAACCCAAAACTCTACTGGATATACCTCCCCACCATCACGAGATGCTGCCCAGGTAAGGCGTCATTTATCATAAAATATCCCCATCATCTAGGACGTGCCATCTTCCTGCAGCTACCATTGGGCAAGAAGTACAGAAGGCTGAAGTTCCACACCATCAGGTTCAAAAACCCATCAGCCACCCAGTTCTTGCCCCATCCTGTGTAACTCCAGTCACTACAATGCTGTGACTACTTTGATCATTATACACTTCAATGGATGTTGTTTCTTTTGCTCTGATTTTATTCTCCTTTGTAAAACTTAAGTAAAAGCTCTTTTTCAGTTTTCTTTCCAGTTAATGTTGTGTACCTAAATTGGTTTATTATTGTCACATGTACAGTGACCATCTTCGGAATCAAAATCAGACTCAATATCATCGCCATATGTCATAAAACTTGTTGCCTTTTTGATAGCAGTACATTGCAATAAATAATAATAGAAAAAATGTGAATTATAGTAAATATATAGTGCAATAGTTAAATATACACTATTTAAATTTAGTGTTTAATAGTTAAATTTAGTAGTGCAAAAATAGAAATAAAAAAGTAGTGCAATAGTGTTCATGAGTTCAATGTCCATTCCAAAATTGGACAGCAGAGGGGAAGAAACTATTCTTGAATCACTGAGCATGTGCCTTCAGGCTCCTGCACCTCCTTCGTGATGGTTGCAATGAGAACAAGGCATGACCTGGGTGATGGGCATTTAATGATGGAAGCTGCCTATTTGAGGGATCATTTTTTTGAAGATGCCCTGGATACTATGGAGGTTAATGCTCATGATGGAACTGACTAAATTTACAACTCTCTGCAGCTTACAGAATCCTGAGCAGTAGGCTCCTCAACGCACACCACCTCCCCCCACCCCCCCACCAACACCAGACAGTGATGCAGCCAGTTAGAATGCTGTCCACAGTACATCTGCAGAAACTTACGACTGTCTTTGGTGACATATCAAATCTCCTCAAACTCCTAATGAAATATACCTGCTATAACACCTTCTCTTTTAGTTCACCTTGTCTTGCATACTGTCCATAATGATCGTTTCATTACAGCAACTCATTGAGGTAGCAAAGTGTGCAGAAAGTGGCATGACGGTCACAGAGAAAATATACAGTGCAGACAGACAATAAGATGCAATACCATAATGGAGTAGCTTGTGAAGCCAGGAGGACATCTATCATAAAATGGGAACATTCAATGGCATTATAAAAACAGGATAGAAACTATCCTTGAGTCCTATATGCTTTCAGAATTTTGCCATCTTCTCTCCAGTGGGATGCAGAGAGGAGGGAGAATGCCCGAAGTGAGTTGCAGCTTTGATTCTGTTGGCTGCTTTACCAAGGCAGAGAAGAGTTGACACAGTTGTGCTCTGTACCTGTTATGCATATACTTATTGGAATTTATTGTCTTCTATTATCATGTATTGCTGCCAAACAAACAACAAATTTCATGATATATGCCAGTCATATTAAACCTGATTATGATTCTGGATCAGTAGCTACTCCATTAGGTACCTACCTTCTGTATCTAATGAAGTGCCACTGAGTGGTATCACACGCAAAATGCTGGAGGAACTCAGCAGGTCAGGCAGCATCAATAGAAAGGGATAAACAGTCAATGTTTTGGCCCGAGACCCTTCATCAGGACTGAGTATGTGTTCATAGTCTTCAGCTGCAGAAGTACATCCACTTCAAGTTTCAACGTGTTATGCATTCAGAGTTGCTATTCTGCATACTACTGTCGTAACGTGTGGTCATTGGAGTCACTGGTGCCTCTCTGTCAGCTTGAAATAGTCTGGTCATTCTCCTCTGAGTTAAAGTTAAAGTCTGTCCTGAGCCTTATAGGCTCGCCAGGCCGGTGCTTATGCTGGTTTCCATGTTGTGAAGCAACTGAGAGTACGAGGCTCCATCCCCGGATAGGGTGCCAGTCTATCACGAGGTTCTCTCTCACTATCAAGGTGCTTTTGCCCACATCACTACTGCTCATTGGATGTCTCTCGCCCCATTCTCTGTAGAGACAGTTGTGCATGACAATCTCAGGGGGAATCAGCAGTTTCTGAGATACACAAACCACCCTGCCTGGCTCCAACAATCATTCCACATCAAAGATCACATTTCCTCCTCATTCTGATGTCTGCTCTGAACGACACTGAACCTCTTGACCATGTCTACATGTATTATTGAATGAAGTTGGCGCCACAAGATTGGCTGATCAGATATTTGCAATAACAAGCAGGTGTACGGGTACTTGAGCAGCATGGCCTCAATATTTGGAAGGTGAGCCTTATCCAGGACCTTGTTGGAGACATGGTGCTGTCATGATGGAGTGGGGGCAGCTCTGATAGAAGCACTTAAGCCACTGGATTTGCCTGTGTTACAAGCCCCAGGCTTCAGAGCCATATAGCAGTGTTGTGACAATGGCAGCCCTGTACATCTGGCTTTTTGTGGACTCACACAGCTGATGGTTCTTCCATACATGTTTCTGGAGGTGCCTGAAGGCACCGTTGACTCTGGTGAATCAATTGTCCCTTACTACTGTAGTATCATTGAAGATGATACTACCCAGGTAGGTGAACTGCTTATCTGTGGTGAGAGGGTGGTCGCCAATGGTGATTGGAGGTGGGTCGTAAACACCACAAGGGTTCTTCTGATGGAGAATCACTGATTTCTTCAGACAGAGTGACTGCCGCCTGCAGTGCGTCCAGTGTGCATGAGAAGAGCGCAATCGTCTGCTTATAATGGCTTGAGAATGGGCTCTTCCAAGAATTTTGTTTGGGTGAGAAGGCGGCGGAGGCTGAAGATACATCAGTGCAGAACCAAATGTAGATTCTCTCCAAGATGGTCTTTTTCACTTCTCATGACATCCTGCTGAAAAAGATAGCAAAGAGCACTGGAGCCGGAATACAGCCTTGCTTCATGCCAGTACTGATGGTGAATAGGTCAGACAGGTCACTGATGTGTTTAACCTGACTGCTTTGACCGTTGCTGCAGGATGGTGAGGAATTTTGGGGGACAACCAGGCCTCGACAAAATCTTACAGAGACCATCGCTGCTGACTGTATCAAAGGCCTTGGTCAGGTCAATGTATGCCACATATGGTCCCATGTTCTGTTTATGATACTTGTCCTGTATCTGACACAAGACAAAGATCATGTCGGATGTGCCTCTGTTCACTCAGAATCCGCTGGTCAGGCCAAGTGTTTCACATGGATAACTCAAAGTTTCTGAAAGCAGTACTCTATGGAGAACTCTCACAGGACAAGAGAGATTGTGGTGCCCTGCACAAGAGGTACAGAGATCAACTTAAGCAGCAGCTCTCTCAGGCAAATATTAAGGATGACTGAGTGGCAGCTTCTGGCTTGTGAAAGAGACCGCTGGAGAACACTGAACCACGGAGAAGACAAGAATTTTGAGGAATCCTGAAGGGTGACTGCTGAAGGGAAGAGGAAACACAAAAAGGGTCCCACTACCCAAGCACCTGCATCCCAACTGTTCCCGTGTCCTTGCTGCCCCAGAGTCTGTAGATCTATAATTGGCCTCTACAGTCACTAACAATCGTGCCATTGCTCCTGAGAACCCTTCTTCCCTCTTGATCTTCGTAAGCGAAGAACCAGCCATCGTCATCATACAGATACCTAATAATGCGGCCACTGAGTCGACACGTACTTGTGCAGATGGCAATAAGCTTGAGTTTGATTTCAGTCCCAGCTATAGTTGGGAAAAATCTCTTTTGCTACCTCTATGTCTTAATATGCTCTCCGTCAGAAAGACAGGCTTCATGTGGAGCACGGCGTGATTTTGAGCAGAGTTCTATCGGGGACACCATGCCTTCCAAAATTGAAGGCAGGAATAATGAAAACATGTTAATGCTATTGCCTTCACCGGCCAAGGTGAAGGGTTGCAGGGGAGGGAGTGGGAGAATGGGTGGGCAATAATGAAAAAATGGGACAATAGTGGTGGAACATGGTATTGACAGGAATGTATGGAACAATCCAAAATCAGAATTAGGTTTATCCCTGACATAAATCACCTCATAATTTTGTTGTTTTGTGGCAGCAGTAACATGCAAGATATGTTACAATAAATAAATAACTAAATAGTTCAGAAGAGGAATAGGAGGCCATTCAAAAATCTGGTCAGAGTGGATGAAGCTGTTACAAAAACATTTAGTGTGGGCCTTTAAGCTCCTGTACCACTGCCCTGATGGTAGTAATGTGAGGAGGGCATGTCCTAGATCAGGGGTCAGCAACGTTTACCACTGAAAGAGCCAATATGGACCCATTTCCCACAGAAAAGAAAACACTGGGAGCCACAAAACCCGTTTGACATTTAAAATGAAATAACACTGCATACAACGGTTTTTTTTGTCTTTATGCTATGTATAAACAAACTATAATGTGTTGCATTTATGAAATTGATGAACTCCTGCAGAAAAAATGAAATTACATTTCTGCATGCAACAAAAACATTTTGAACTCCGAAAAAAAGACGTTGGGTTGAAGGTTACTCCATAGTTAGCCTACCTTGGATCGAAGAATTAAAAGAAAGCGCGCACTGGCGGGTGTCAGGCATTGGCAGTGGTGATGTATATTAATAGCGATAAAAAAACACGTTGTAGCTGTGTGCTACACGCAGCGCTAAAATAACAACACTGCAATCAAAGATAACTTTATTCGAACTAAACAGCCTTGCTTTAAAGCCTCCCTCAACCCGTCCCCGTGGGCGCGGATGCTCCAAAAGACACGTACCCACAAACCCCCGTAGGCTATCTCCCTTAGCCGGAACGGTGGCTAATTGTGAGCCGGTTCGGATGTGCCAGGAAATGGGGTCTCCACAACATTTTATTTAGATTGTACAAGATCACCATAATCTTCAAATTTCGAATTACATTTCAAAAACTAACAAACCACGGAGAGCCGCAGCACAGAGATGAAAGAGCCGCGGGTTGCCGACCCCTGTCCTAGATCATGAGGGTCCTTAATGATGGTTGTCAACTTCTTGATCCATCATCTTTTGAAGATGCCCCACTGGTGAGGAAGGTTGTGTCCATGATGAGCTGGTTGAGACTACAATTATTTCCCTATTTTTGGGCTCGATCTTCATTTAGGAAGAAATTCTGGTTTGGTTTTAGACTTACTTACAATAGCTACAAATCCCTATTGCTAAATTATTAATTTTAAATCAATCATTCAAACATATAAACCATATGGGTGAGAAGTACGTATTGGCTGCTCCAAAATGTCTGACAGGGTCAGATCAGATCTGTCACATTCCAGTGAAGTCAAGTGTGCATTCTGATTCATGGGTTAGATTAGGCTCTTCCCCACTTCCACTGTAAATGTGGAGTTGGTTCAGGTAAGTGGGCTGGGGGAAGGATTTCCTTAGTTTGAATCACTTGTATCTTCTGCTATTGGTCAAGATTTGATGCTTTATTCTCACATAAACACATTCTCAATGTGTCAGATTTGCTATGTCTCCATTGTTGGTCAGGTCACATTGGATAAAAAATAAGTTGTATTCAGGGTCAGATTGCAAATTAGCCTTGGTGGGTCATGTCTGCTTTTCATTTTATGCCCAATAGACCACAAAAATATGGGTATGGGGAATTAAATTACTCAGCCTTCCTCTTCGTAAAGCACAACAAAGAAGGAGGCTACTTGACCCATTTTATCTGTGCCAGCTCACAAACAGAGAAACTCACCTGATCCATTTTTATGCTTCTTTTTAGCTTGAAATTATTCCTCACTATGATTCTGTCCAGTGTTTCCAAAAGGCCACAGAACCTCCCTCCGCCACATCTCCAACAGGGCAGCACAAATTCAAAACTTAATACGTGCAAGAAGAAGTTTATTCTTTTGAACCCCTTGTTACCTTCTTAATTATCTTCCACTTTATTTTATACCCTTGATCTGTTATCTTTAACCCATCCACCAACAGGAATATATTTGCACTATCAGTTCTGGGCAAACCCCTTACCATTTTGTATACTTCTATCTTGCACTCCTCTTAGAAAGATAGGCTTCAATCAATTTTGCCTCTCTCATTTGTCCTAGCTAAGTTAATTTTCTCTTTATTGTTTCCTGTTAAAATTAATCAACCCATTCCACCAGTCTATTTATACCCTATGCAAATTATCAGCATCCTCATAACAATCTTCAACATTCAAAGTAAATTTAATTTCAAAGGTCATATATTTCACCATGTACAATCCTGAGATCCATTTACTTGTGGGTATTCAAAGTAAATACAATAAACACAATAGAATCAATAAAAGGTGCTCCGAACAGGATGGACAAACAATCAATGTGCAAAAAATATTTTTTGGCATCCATAACATTAGAAAATGCATCCATAAGCCTAGATCATTAATATAGACCTTTGCATTAAAAAAACAATAGCCCACCATCCTTTGTGGGAACATCACTTTTCATTTTCTTCAAATTACAGTGAGCGACCTTACAACACAATCCCCTGTCAGCTATTTCTCAGCAAACTTCATTTCCATTCTCTCAGTGTCTTTTATGTCACGTGTTTCAACTCTGCTGCTATAATCTTATCGAAAGCATTCTGTAAGTGCAGGTACACCATGCCACCTGCAAATATCCTCATTAACTCTATCAATAACATCATTAAAAATTCCTACCAAACCAGTTAAGCACAATTTGCCCCAAGCAAATCTGTGCTGATTTGCTTTAATTAATGCATTTCCCTCTGGGTGACTATTAATTCTTTCCAAAATCAATGTATCTAAAAGCTTTCCCACCACTAAATGGCCTGGAGTCACTTGGTTTACCCTTACGTTCTATTTTGAATGAGGGAGTAACATTTGTAATGAACAGGATTTGATAAGCGATCTTGATGTAAAGGAGCCATTAGGAGGTAGTGACCATAATATGATAAGTTTTTATCTGCAATTTGAGAAGGATAAGGGCAGATCGGAGGTGTCAGTGTTGCAGTTGAACAAAGGAGACTATGGAGCCATGAGGGAGGAGCTGGCCAAAGTTAAATGGACGGATATCCTAGCAGAAAAGACAGTGGAACAGCAATGGCAGGTGTTCTTGGGAATAATGCACAAGGTACAAAATCAGTTTATCCCCCGGAGAAGGAAGGATTCAAAGGGGGGGAAAGGGGCCACAGAGGTTGACAAAGGAAGTCAGAGTTTGCAGAGCATTAAAAAAAAGAAGTATGACAGAGCTAAGGTGAATGGGAAGACAGATGATTGGGAAATTTTTAAGGAACAACAGAACTTAACTAAAAAGGCAATACGGGGAGAAAAAATGAGGTACGAATCCAAGCTAGCCAGGAATATAAAGGAGGATAGCAAAAGCTTTTTTAGGTCTGTGAAGAGAAAGAAGATAGTTAAGAACAATGTTGGGCCCTTGAAGAATGAACTGGGTGAAATTGTTATGGGAAACAGAGAAATGGCAGAAGAATTTAATAAGTACTTTAGATCTGTCTTCACTAGGGAAGACACAAGCAATCTCCCAGATGTATGGATGGGCCAAGGACATAGGGTAACAGAGGAAATGAAACAGATTGACATTAGGAAGGAAATGGTGATGAGTAGACTGATGGGACTGAAGGCTAACAAATCCCCAGGTCCAGATGGTCTGCATCCTAGGGTACTAAAGGAGGTGGCTCTGGAAATTGCGAATGCATTGGTAATCATTTTCCAATGTTCCTTAGATTCAGGATCAGTTCCTGAGGATTGGAGAATGGCTAATGTTATCCCATTTTTTTAAGAAAGGAGGGAGGGAGAAAACAGAGAACTATCATCCTGTCAGCCTAACATCAGTAGTGGGGAAGATGCTAGAGTCCATTACTATAGATGAAATAGTGGCATATCTAGATAGCAGTGATAGGATTGGGCTGAGCCAACATGGATTTACCAAGGGCAAATCATGCTTGACTAATCTATTGGAGTTTTTCGAGGATGTAACCAGGAAGTTAGACAAGGGAGATCCAGTGGATGTAGTGTTCCTCGATTTTGAGAAGGCATTTGATAAGGTCCCACATAGGAGATTGGTGGGTAAAATCAGAGCTCATGGCATTGGGGGGAAGATATTGATATGGATAGAAAACTGGTTGGCAGATAAAAAGCAAAGGGTAATGGTCAATGGGTGTTTCTTGGAATGGCAGGTGGTGACTAGCGGGGTGCCACAGGGCTCGGTATTGGGACCACAGCTGTTTACGATTTACATCAACGATTTAGATGAAGGCATTGAGAATAACATCAGCAAGTTTGCTGATTATACTAAGCTGGGTGGCAGTATGACATGTGATGAGGATGTTAGGAGAATTCAGGGTGACTTGGATAGGCTGGGTGAGTGGGCAGATACTTGGCAGATGACGTTTAATGTGAATAAGTGTGAGGTTATCCACTTTGGGAGTAAGAACAGGAAGGCAGATTATTATCTGAACGGTGTAGAGTTAGGTAAGGGAGAAATACAAAGAGATCTAGGAGTCCTTGTTCATCAGTCACTGAAGGTGAATGAGCAAGTGCAGTAGGCAGTGAAGAAGGCTAATGAAATGTTGGCCTTTATTACAAAGGGAATTGAGTACAAGAGCAAGGAAATCCTTTTGCATTTGTACAGGGCCCTGGTGAGGCCACACCTGGAGTATTGTGTACAGTTTTGGTCTCCAGGGTTAAGGAAGGACATCCTGGCTGTAGAGGAAGTGCAGCATAAATTCACAAGGTTAATTCCTGGGATGTCCAGACTGTCTTACGCAGAGAGGTTAGAGAGACTGGGCTTGTACACGCTGGAATTAAGGAGATTGAGAGGAGATCTGATTGCAACATATAAGATTATTAAGGGATTGGACAAGATAGAGGCAGGAAATATGTTCCAGATGCTGGGAGAGTCCAGTACCAGAGGGCATGGTTTGAGAATAAGGGGTAGGTCATTTAGGACAGAGTTAAGGAAAAACTTCTTCTCCCAGAGAGTTGTGGGAGTCTGGAATGCACTGCCTCAGAA